>NW_007579482.1:0-35013 GCF_000690725.1 Stegastes partitus | reverse complement strand
TTTTCTAAATTTGCGTTTCAGTTTGTTTAAATGTCATTTGCTGTGGTAATAAATAAAGAAACAAGTAAATGAAAAACATCCTGTCGTATTTGTTGTTAATTGGGCCCAAATATCTGGAGCCCAGATATTGCTATTCAGACCAGCTCTAGATGTTACCTAAAATTAATTATATAGCCCATGTATATATCGGTATCGGTTGATATTGGAATTGGAAATTGAGAGTTGGCATATCGTTTTTTGGCAACAAAACCAATTTGGGACCTCCCTAATGTTAAACCATGTCTGCTGTAATGTCCAAAACACATTAGCAATTGTGATTTTATAAACAGCATCCAGCAATTTTACAAATAAAATTGACTTGACCATAATTTGATACACTTACTGATTTTTTTTTCTTTCTCCAAATTGCTCAAATTTTATTGGGTCATGAATATCAAATGTTTCTGTGATATGTTGAAGTCACATCACAAGTCATGTCACAGAAGACTTGTCACCACCTGCAGCCTGCAAACTGCATTCTATATGCATTAGAAAATCTTCTCCATGGTATTTGACAGATAAGATGTGAATTTCTTTGATATCTACACAGCTTCCAGATAAGGCTGAGATATGCTCGTCCCCATGGCTGGATTTGTTGTTTGTAGATTAGCATCCACAGACCTCGTCATGATAAAGCACCCATTCACAGCTGTGTTTAGCGTCTCTTTCTCTATATCAGCCAACATGGGCGGCCGAGAATTTAGCTGCTGATGGAGGTTTGTTTTAAACGCACAGCAGCATCACTTGACATCCCACGTCTATTATTATCTACTCTGATAAACAAGGGGAACTACCACGAGTGTGCATTTCTGTTGAATCTGCAGAGCAATGCACTTCACTCACAAGTGCATGCTCACTAATGTGTATAATGGCTCAGGGCATCTGCTGAAGGTCGATTTATTTCCTCGCTCCTAATTGCTCACTCGCCTCCCAGTCTGTTTCCTGAACGTAGAAAACAAATACTTGCAATGCCCGTTGTGTTTTTATTGTTTTTTTTGTCAAATTAGCTGGTTAAGAACTAATGAAAGGCAGTTAGGTGAATTTTTTTCAACAAGGGCATATTATGTTTGTGTCCTCCTCCAATGAAGAGCATAACGTCGTCTCCAGACCAACTGGTGCCTCGACAGCCCGCTGAAGCAGCAGAGTCCATTTGTTCCCATATAGAACAAATCAGCCTCAATTCTCGAGGGCACTTGTCTTCCATCTGTGTTCTGCTACTATGCAGCGCGTATTGTGGCACTGAGAGGCCAAGTAGAAGCTGATCAGCAGGTTTTAGAGACGTGCATGTGTGTGTGTGTCTGTGGTAGTAGACCAGAAATAATGCACGGTCCACTGAGAGGCAGACAGAAACGTATTAGCTGAGGTTCTTAACAGTGAAGTAGGAGCAACTCTTTGTTCCTTTTAGATAAACTGCAGGTTTTTAAAATGTAAAAACTACTCTGGTCACTGACATGTGTTAGTCATGTGATTTAGGAATAGTGACCTCTGTAGGAATCATGAGAATCAGTGCCGACTTTTATACTGAGTTTGTCTTTAAAAGTCTCCACTGGTTTTAGGTAGAGACTCTGTTTGACCCTGTGCAGTTTGATAAAAGTCTTTCACTTCTGAAAAGATGTCTCATTGTCTTCATCACATCATTGTGTAGTCAACTGGTTTTTAGTCACATCCATCTCTCATAGTTGACTATAAATAGCCCACCCCCTAACACGTCACAGCGATCTGCATTCCTCAGCAGATGCATGCAATAAGTAGACATGAGGATGAAAGGGCAGTAAATACTTTTGTTTTTTTCAGAATAGCAGAAAAACACACCCATAACATGCGTCTTGTTCTTTGAGTCATGGATATCAGTGTTGGTTTAGTCCCAGGTGGCATGGTAATGACAAAAGCAGCTGTCAGGAGCAGGCTTCCACAGCAACCCCATACTCCCCCTCCCGACCCCCTGAGCAGCACTTCAGAGGCAGTGGGAAGAGTTTGTTTGACCTCCGTGACCCATCCGACTTATTTGGACTCATGGCTGGAGAGGAACACACAGAAGGAAAAGGAACCGTTTGCTCCCAGCCACCTGTTAAACATTTTATCTTTCAGTGGGTGTTTACTAGATAAATTACAAAAAGTCTCCAAACTGATGCATGCAGAGCAGAAAAATACAGCAGCCAGACAGTGCTGTATGCAAATAATGAATACTTCAGGATTTTTAGAAATGGTTAAGGGATAATACTGTATCTGTAACAAGACTGTGATAAAAAGCAAACATGTCACAAGGTGGGTTTTTAAGGGTAAAGTTAAGCTTTCCTCACCAGCCACTGCACAAAGCTTATTAAAACAAAACTCATCAAGCTACTGTGAAATAAAAAATCCTGAAGACAATGACAATAAAGTATTAAGTAGGCTAATACTCACAAGAGACAAGGTAGAGCAGTGGTTCTCAAACTGGGGGTCGGGACCCCCATGGGGGTCCAAAGATAATTTCAGGGGCTCGCCAGATCATTCAAAAATTAACGTGTTAATGTAAAGAGACTAATATGTGGAATTGACACAATTTTAAATGCATTAGTGCATGAAGAACAAAGTTATTACTCATGATGTATTAAAACTTCAAACTGGGGAGTCATGAACACAAACTGATGTTATCTTGAGGGTCGTGGCTCAAAAAGTTTGCGAACCACTGAGGTGGAGACATGGGAAATATGGTATTGATCGTTTACTGCCCTGGCTTTGAATAACTCTACCTGGACAATCTGATTTGTAACAGAGCGTTAAACATACATCTAGTGATTTCGTTACTTAATTAAAATAATGATCTCAACGACTGGTTTGTGAACATCCTCTCCCTGAACAGGAATCCGGTGCGTTTTTCACTGTGGAAGACTTTTTTGGCAGTGGCAGGTGTTTGTGGGAATGAACGGAATCTCATCTCCTAAAATACCTAAAACATTTGTGGCCTTCATTCCCGGTGCTGCCCCATTGCTAACAATCCTTGTATGCTGGGTTGTGATGATTTGTAGTGGAGGAGTCCTGCTTTGTTGGTCCTTCTTTGAATCCAGCATGAAGTCAAGGCCATGTCCTTCCTGACATTCCTGGTCTTGTCCATGGCAGTCCTCTGGTGATTCATGTGGTAACTGAAGGAGGTTTATGTGCTGTTTCACATTTTTTGAAGCACTTCTACTCATGCCTTGCAGTTTCAGGTGGGCCATAATTTGACCTTGAAATAACAGTGCATATAGAACATATTGACAATGCCTCTTTAAACTCGTCTAATATACTGTATATTAAGAAATACATTAACACATTAGACAAAACATTGTTTAGATTCAGATAGCTCCTGCATCCTTTGCAACACCCACTTTTAAAGTGTGTATGCATGCATACCCTGATTGTTGCATGTCAACACAGTGTTCTGTCTAACTGTGCTGACTCAGCGCTGTGTGTATGAATGAGGTCTACTTTTCAGAAAGAAAGGCATAAGCGGACTCTTAAGCCCCTTTCAGACATGCAAGATGGAACTTTGCTCGGTTAGTGCGTCTGTTAAGGTGGCGTTATTCTGTCATTGAGGCCCTTTCACACATGGATTACTTGTCCGTTAATGTTCTTCACAGCTGCATTCACACATACGGGACTCATGCAGACCAGTCAGTACACCAGTAGGCCAGTACACCTGGATGGATTTGGTGTTCACCTTTTCTAAACGTATTGCTGGACTTGGTGACCAAATAACTCAATTTTGTTTCATCTGGTCACAGAACTTTCCTCCAGAATTTCTCAATTTGTGATCAGCAGCAAACTTCATTTGAGCTTTAATGTAGTGAAGAGAAAAGGCTTCTTTCTTCTTTCACAGCAGCTTCTCAGCCCATGGGGATGTAAAACACTCTTGGACTATATACACTGACACCTGTGTTCCAGCAGCTTCTAATTCATTGCAGATCTGCTTTTGGTGATTCTTAGTTGACTCTTGGCCATCCTGACCAGTTGTCTCTCACATCCAGGATCCAGGACTATGCCTGGATAGTTTTCTTTGGGATGGTGGCAGTGACCCGACTGTACCGTGAACTGTATTGTTACAAACATTTTGGGATCTGAAGCATGTTTAAAATGTCCTAACTTGTTCAATCAGAATCAGAATCAGAATTAGCTTTAATGGCCAAGTACGTACACAACATACAAGGAACAAGGAATGTGACCAAGATGCACGTGTCATGTCACATCCTTTTTCAGGTGTGGTTAGGCTGCAGGGTAGTTAATGCTGTAATAGTGCTACAACACTTGTTTTCATTCAGATTAAGACTTATTGGTGCAGATGTAGCATCAGATTGCAGATGAAGTGTTTGCATTTGCTAAAGAAATGTTTGTGTCTGAATGGATATTTGAACTGGAAAATCTTATTTTTGTTGCTGTTTCAGGATGTTAGAGTTCTGCATATCTTTGTCTTTACCGCTCTAAATTCAGGGTTATACAAATATTTGTTTACCTTTTGCAGGGAAAAAAAACAGACAGACATGGTGTGTGTTGGGTTCTGAGGGCCATTTGATAAGCGTGCCATCTGGCACTGTACCCATACAACATGTGGCAGTATGACTGCACATTGTTGCCCTCTCTCAGTAATATGGCGTTCACAATGTGAATTTGGCATAACATCTGCTTTTCAGAATATCCGTACAGGTCGATTCAACATACGAGGTGTGTCAGAAAAGTTTCAGGACTGATGTCACAAAAGATGACTTCCTGGTGTAATGAGACAGTTGAGAGCATTTTCTCCATCATGGAGGTCAGAAGCCTTCTGGCAGTGGATGCGGTCAATAACGTGAGAATAGGTAATACAGAAGATATCAGAACTGGTCAGACACAGCAACACATATGTTCTCTGTACTTATCTTGGAGTACTGTTTGACCAAAGGGCCAATAATTAACGCAGTGCCTTAAAGCTATGTACTGAACTCAGGAGCAGGTTTTGTGGAGCTTTTACCTTCTATCATGTCTTCTCAAATGCACTTACCGTTGTCTTAGCTTGTGAAGTGGAGATTGTGTGCATATGTGTGTATATTTGTGTGTGTGTGTGTGTGTGTGTGTGCGCTCAGTGACGTGCCGCTGTAGTCTATCATTTAGCAGCGGTGTGTTTTGATCTCCAACAATCCCCGCCCATGCTTCGGCGTGTTTGTGAACCATGGATTAACTGCAAGTTTTACCACCGTAGTGTAAAACATAGTTTTACTGTCACTGTTGCTTTTTAAGGACACTCAGAGAGGGCTGTCCTCAGCCAAGGCCATAGCTGAGATCACAGTTTCTTTGGTCATCCTCCACCTCTCCCCACTCAGTTTTATGAAATTCTACTCAGCAGTCCTGCTTACAGACAAGCTGACAGACAAAGGAAGGCACTGAAATCAGCAGGAAGTAGTTTACTTGAAATTTAACCACCTTACTTTGAATATAACCACTTTATTTAACGATTATGATATTAACACAACTATAAAAATACACACAGAGACATTTACAGATGTCAAGTTTGTCAGCACTTGGACAGGACACGAATGGGTCGCTCGAATGTGGTTGGTTTGTTTCTGACCTGAACTATGGCTCTTTCTACAAATTTTAGGTCATTGTTTTAAAGAACCTTCTTACTTTTTATGCCAGTTGTGCTTGTCAGCCAGCCAAAGTAATTACCATAAACTGTCTGATTGCCTGTTGTGTAGCATAATGTTTCAAAACAACCTCAATATAAATGAAAATGAATGGCATTTATTTTTACTATATATTTTTAAAAATTATTTTACCCTAGACTCAGATGGAAACATTCATTCCATACGTGCTTTATTTGGTATCACACAAAGTAAAACTTGTCTCAAGCCAAACAGATTTAATGGGAAATATGTATATGTTTTACTCTGCACATTCAGTCTTACACATTAGAAATATTAACCCCAATAAATCAATCATTGGTTAGACGGCCACTGCTTCTAACAAGGCTAAGCTTGTACTACCAATTAATATCAAGTAAAAAGTATTTGTATGATTATACACGCACACACATCTGTGGTGAACTGCCAGATAAGACGGCCAAATGAGGAAGACAGACTGCAACCATTTAATGTCTTTTATACCTTCTCCATTTTTTTTATTATTTGACCTTTATTTTACCAGGTAAAAATGTTTTTGAGAACCAGTTCTCATTTGCAAACATGACCTGGCCAAGAGGCGCCGGCAGGAACAAACACATGTAAACAGACACAAATAGACACAGAAACACAACATAGAACAAAAGTAAACAAGTAAGAAGCATGGGGGCGTATGCATGTGAGGGAAAAAACAATGTGCACGAGGTGTAAGAAAGTGTGTGTATATAAGTATGTAAGTTAAGTCTGGTGTGATCAGCAGGAGCAACAGTCAACTACAATATGACGGATTTTAAGCTTGAAGGTGGTGATCAGAGTGTTTGGTAAGGTGTTCCAGTCGTCAGTCAAAGGAGTTACGGCCAAAAATAGTGGAGGTCCAGGGGATGATGAGCTTGATGTATCCACTAGACTTAGTATGAAAAGGATTATGGGCGACGTGAAGAAGAGAGGACAGGGAGGCAGGTGCCTCGGCCAGAACTGATTTGTAAAGGAAATGAAACGAGTGGTAAAACCACAGAGTATGAAGGGAAGGACACCTCACCAGTTTATAGAGGTCGCATTTCCAGTCTGGTTCATTCTGAGCTGAATGTTTTCAGCTATCATCACACAGCATGAAAGCTTTTAGCCTCAGAACATGACTCTGGAGAACATTTGGAACGATCAGCTGTGTGGAGAGCAGAGGACAGAACTGCTCCTGTAAATCTGTGACGGCGTTTTAATGAGGTTCATGACACTGTTTGCAGCCTTTTATGAACGTAAGAAAGACAGAGCAGGCAGTAATGCAGGGAAAGGCGGTCTAAATAAAACGGTTCCGTTACGAGGCATGCTGCTGGTCACAAGTAGGTAGTAATTTAAACTCTGCCAGAGTCAGAGGAATCCATGTCCTGGCTTCCATACCACCAACCACTGGCCTTTTTCTGGTCTTTCTTCAAATCCATGTTGCAACAAGAAATCAGTCTTATTTTTGGTCTGTGCTGCATTTCATTACACTTGTACTCTCTTGCCAAAAGGAACCATCAGAGTTTCTCAGTCGTGGCAGCAGTGAGACAGATTTGAATAATGCAAATGTGAACAAGGTGCATTTTAGGACTACTGTGCTCCCTTTTGTTAAGCTACTAGGTGTACTCAGGCTTTACTATATTTGATTTGGGCAAGATCTGATATGCAGTGACAGCTTTAGTCGTTGGTGTTTTCTTCAGGTGAGACGTGCCTAAACCAGCAAGCATTTTGTGCATTTATGGGCTGTGGTTGAATGCAGTGAACCCAATGAAGTGCACAAGTCAGGGCAGAGGGAAGGTGAAAGAGAAGGAAGAGCTGTTTGGCCTCCAAACAAAGCTAAGCAAACAGACCTAACCAACAGGCGGCTATGATATTCAACACTTCTGCTAGTTTTAAAACACGATTTTATTAGAAGCGTCTGAACAAAGGTCGAACCCTCGCCTGCTGTATTTGTGTCGCAGCTCTGTCGTCCGCAAGCTGCTGTATCATCCTGTCTTTACAACTCAGGACTTCACACAAACACTTCTAACAACATCTTTGAAAAGTATGTTGAGCTCTATTATATCCTGTGTCATATCATCTAACTTGTACTATTTGTCAAACCACAGTTATTTGAGAGCATGTGATTTTCAAATAGAAACTTGAATCCGATGGGTGTAAGCTGTGATCGAGGTGTTTCAGTGAGTTTATTTGTGTGTTTATGAGAGAACCAAAACAAACACAATTCAAAGATAAGAATCGTTAAAATATAAAATGTGCTTCCATTCACTGTGGGTACTGTTTGTGTCTACAGATTGTAATTTATTGTGCTCATTTGCTAAAGGCGGGCTGCAGGGTGGCTCGGTGGTTAGAAGATCCCCCGTTTGCATCCTGGTTAGGATGCCTGGGATCTTTCTGCATGGAGTTTGCATGTTCTCCCTATGTAGCGTGGGTTCTCTCCGGGTTCTCCGGCTTCCTCCCACAGTCCAAAGACTATCAGTGTTCACATGACTGAAGTTGGATTTCATCTGTTAACAGTGGATTAAATTCCTACTTTTTTGACTTTCAAGAACCTAAACCTATTGATTTACTGCTGGTCTGTGCTGCACATCGGTGTACTTAAACAGAAGAAGAAGTAGCACTTGAATACTGTTTGCCAGAAGAGGCTTCAGGAGATTGCCGGTTCGCGTCCCGGTGGGGGCACCGGAATCTTTCTGCGTGGAGTTTGCATGTTCTCCCCGTGCAGTGTGGGTTCTCTGCAGGTTCTCCAGCTTCCTCTCACAATGTCCAAAGACATGTTGAGGTTAATTGGTGATTCTAAATTGTCCGTAGGTGTGAATGTGAGTGTGCTGTTAATCTGTCTCTGGGTGTGGCCCTGTGATAGACTGGCGACCTGTCCAGGGTGTCCTCTGGGATAGACTCCAGCCCCCCGCGACCCTAATGAGGATTAAGTGGTGTATAGATAATGGATGGATGGATTTACTAAAGGCTCTTTTGTACACAAGAGGTGTTTGTGTCAAGGCATGTGGTGCTAGATAAGGCGAATTTATAAGCTCTTCACTTCATTCTTCATCATACAGTGATTTTCTGACAAAACTTTTTACTGTTCTGATAATGTGCAAAATCTTGTTTAGATGGAAAAGCTTTTGTAAACTGAGTTGTTGCAGTGAGGCTCTGTGTCAGTCAGTCAGAGTGGGACACGTTTGTAATGTGAGACCATGTAGGAGGTGTAGATCGACATTTTAGTTTAGACTGTCAACCTCACATGGATACAGATGGTGCTGCTGCTAGATATTGACATATGCATTGATGCACATATGGAGTCTGGATTGCTGTTTATTCCTGTGACAATCGTCTGTTAAGTGCCAGCAACCCACTCCAGGCTGTGACCCAAACAGCTTGGTGGCAGTCCTCCAACGGTGTAGCCTTACACTGGAGTTAGGGACCCTGCAGATGGTACATGACATCTTTAAGTGCTGATATTGAATCCATTATTGACATACGAGAGCTATTCCATATCCCTGCAGTTTTAGGGCAACATCCCATTACAGGAACCCTGTGAGCATCTCTAGGGAAAAGCAAGACAGTCCAGAATGAAAATCAGGATTACAGATTTGTGTAAATGATTCTGTATAGTTGTTATATTCAGATTTATTTGGCAGTCACGATGTCAGCCAAGAGTTAAGATTTCATACAGTGGCCATTTGACCTTTGTAAAAATAATTTATTTCACTTTCTTTTGCTGAGCATTTGATCAAAATGCCATATTCTGCTTTTCAGTGTTATGTATACATTTAAGTTTTCAAAAATAGTTCAGTTTAGAATGCTCCAAGGAGGATTTATTGTAGACGAGGGGAAGGTGGCTTCCATTGAGAGCTAGTTTTATATTTGACAGAAAGGCCTAAATTAAAATACATACTGCCGGATTAAAAAACTCACCCTTGCTAAAACAGCATCGATGTGTTGGACCCTGGCCTTAAACTGATCCATGGGTCATGCTGCAGTAAATTACCATCTGCTTCCTGATACTTCCTGACCTTGACATGCTGGCTTTATATCAGTTACATCTCCCAAAATAAAATGACAGCCTGCATTTTCACTTTTGGCAAGAAGGGCTGCACGGCTGCATCTACACCAGATGAAGATCGTTTCATATGACTGGAGGAAGTGCCACTTGCTTATTTTCCCCATTGTGATGATGGTGAGGTTGAATTGTTCGCTTGTCTTCCTTGCTGTACACGCTCCTGTCAATTTTTATTCTTCCAGCTCTGCTGTTCAGAACGCTGCAATGAAGACATCACTGATTCAAGTAGAGTTATTTTAGTTTGTTAAACAGTGAGAGGAACAAAATGTCTACGAAGACCAAGGAAGCCAACACATTCAGCTTCGTAAAGCATGTTGTCAACAGTCCAAAAATAAAGATAAAACGGTTAGCAAATGTGAAAACAACTTAAACAGAACACTGTTAAGCAGAAAAACTGTGCAATAAATAACCATGCCAAAAGCATAGACAAAAAAAGTTTTGAGTGAGGAAAAGAAGGGCTCATTTCTACATTTCTACTATTTCATTTAGCAGATGCTTTTATCCAACGCAACGTACATCTGAGAGCAGATACAAGACAAGCAAGGATCTAGTCAGGAGAGAACAATCTAGATAAGTGCCATGCCAGTAGCAGGCTGTGTGGAAGTAATAGGATTTTGTTTGTTTGTTTGTTTGTTTGTTTTCAGTCTGTCAAGTGCAGAGGTGTTTAGTGAAGAGCTGGTCTTTAGTCTTTTCCTAAAGACTGAGATGGAGTCAGCAGACTGAGCAGAGTTTGGTAACTCGTTCCACCACCGTGGAACCACAGAGGAGAAGAGTCCAGCTATCGACCTCGGGCCTGTTGTGGTGGTTGTATCAGGAGGTTTTTGTTGGTCGAGCTTAGTGAGCAGGAAGGAGTGAGAGAGTTCAGGTAGGAGGGAGCTGTTGTTATTGTAGTTTTGTAAGCAATCGTCAGGGTTTTGAATTTGATGCGGGCAGCAACTGTAAGCCAGTGAAGCGATCTGACCAGCTGGGTGACGTGTGCTGTTTTTGGCTGGTTGAAAACCAGACGTGCTGCATTCTGTATCGTCTGCAGAGGTTTGACTGTGGATGCGGGGAGGCCTGCTAGTAAGGAGTTGCAGTAGTCAGTGTAGATCACTAATGTTATTATTGTTTTGGAGGCCTTGTTGGGACTGGTAATTACTGGTTTACCAATGTGAAAAAAAAGACTTTCGATACTGTGATGAAGGTTGTGATGAAATGATTCCACTGCTGGCTGGTTAGTGTTCACCTCCTATCATGTGAATATTGAGTATTATTATACATTCAGTTAGTATTGTCCAGACTGAGTGGCTAGTTCTTTGCTCACCGTGTGTTGAAACATGGCCAACAAACTGAACAACACCATGAAACATCAGAAAGAGGACCACGGTCCATTTACTTTTCCTTTCTGCATCTTCTTCACGGTTTAATAGCACCGAACACTCCTGCAAAAAGTTAATGAAACCAGTCAAAGCTCTTACTTTGCAGTGTCAGTTTGGACGCTTTGTAGTGATGAAGGCTGGACAGCAAGGCCCCGAAAAGGCCTGTTTTCATCTGCCCTGGAGCACAATGTTTAGTTGGTAGATAGTCGTGAGATAGGAGCCTGCCGGAACTGCCATAGCAAACAAAACCGTGCCTTCAGGACGGAGAGGGCTGCAGGTTGGTACACATGACAGCGAGCATGATCGACCTGTGTACAGTAAAGGAACTGAGAAATCTGCGCATTTTCCTCTTTAAACCCTAAATAACAAAGCCGGTTAAAAAATATATATTTTAAAATTCTTGTCAGCGCAGACAGTTTTACTTTGGCATGGGCTAAACCGTCTTTGGGAGGGTTCCATAAAGCTCAAAGTGCTTCTATGCAGGAAAACCCTGCTTTTGTAAACCTTTTCCCCCATAATACACACGGAGGAATAACCGAGGAAAGAAAGTGAAATTAAATCCTAACTAGTCTAACAGAAGCAAACTCAAATACTGCAACACAACCACAAGGCAGAATCACACAAATTACACGGAATTACAGAAATACAAGCAGAGTTAATAATAATAGTAATACTAGGACTAGCATTAACTGGGTTACTCATGGGGTCAGCGGTAAATCAAATTACCAAACAAGTAGTGGTGGGGGATTGGGGTCCAGTGAGGCGAGCAGGATCTGCAGAGGCTGGAGGAGGGATCCCCGGGTGGGTGTGGCTGTATGTGGAGCAGTCGGCTGGATAATGACCCAGGCAGGCGACGGGGCGAGGGACCGGTCGGGAAATGAGTAAACAGAGTTAACTGAGTCTGCGGTCTGGCGAGAGCAAAGGAATGAGCTGGTGAAGGCGTCGATTGTGATCAGGTGATCAGGTGGTCTTCGATGAAACACAGCCGGAGGGAAAGCAAGAGAGAGAGCCAAAGGGAAAAGAGGAAGAGAAGAGGGAGAGAGCAGGAGAGGGAAAGAGGAAGAGAGGGCTGGGCTGAGGTCACCTGACACCCAAACACTGCACGGTTCAGTGTTTTTATTTTCCCCACCAGACATCATCGGTCAGATCACAGTACAGGTACAACCCAAGTCATCTGCAGTGTTTCTGGCCAGTGTTCACAAACATGGGAGGGAATAATGGCACATTAACCTCCCTGATTAAGCTGAAAACGGCAGAGAGAAGAATTGTGTGTGGCCTACCTCACTGGTTATTCCTCCCTGGTTGTATTATTGAGTTTCTTCTTTTGTAATAAATTTCTGTTTATTTGAAGCGGTTCCTGTCTGATCCTCTGACACGATGAGGCTCTGCAGAAAACATGTTCTCCAACATGTGAACTTACAAAACAAAATGTGGCCATAACGTTTATTTTCTCATGAAGTGATCTCCTGTTAGTGTTGACCTGTCTGTCACTTTATCCCCAAAGAGTCCCGGCAGATTTAGATGGGCAAGTTCTAACTTTAGGCTAGTTTTGACTAATGGAATTTACCAACAATACCAGGGTAATTCAGAAAGGTCTCTGCCTCACTTTAAACCTCCAGATACTCCTCAACAGCATGAATTGATTTCATCATCATCACTGAAAATGGCAAAAAAGCAAGCAGGATTTCAGTTTGGGAAACAGAAGTTAGATGGTAGGGTGAGTCAGCCACATTTGGCTGCTTCTGCCACTAGCTGTGCTGTGTGGACGGACTCACGTCCTAGGACGGCAGACCAGGCCAAACATTTCCTCACTTATCTTCCTTTGATTGTTTCAAACATTTGAGTTTTTGTAGACAGTGTTATAAGGCTTTGAAGTATACAGTAATGCCCCAAAATAAGAGTTACGCCCATTGTTTCTGGGTGGGGCTGAGAGCTACCACTGTACGTCTACCACATGCAGCTTTTCATAGTCACGTTTATTAAATCATATATGTGTATATATATATATCATAGTGCTGCACACTATACAAAGAGTTGATTTACTTTGCAGCTCAGCTTTGTACCTGAATTCCCTGAAAAATGAACAATGAATAAATCTGGACTTCTTGGTAGTATTTTAAATCCACACCATTTATGCATCATGTGTTCTTTTTAAACATTGACGTAATTGTGGCTGTTTTTGAATAAACTTAACTGGAAGTCACCGCCGACGTGATTCATTACGCAGTGACGAAGAGAAGAATTAAATTCAGTTCTGTAGAAATCTTGTAGAACGAGGAACCTACGTGCTCACTGTCTGCTGAACTCCACAAACAAGAACTGGTGATAATGTGATCTAATCGCTGACGACTGCATCAGTCTGTGTGCCAATGAAAAATGTGAATTGTCATAACTGAGTGGGACCAACAGGTGGTTTCTGTTTTACTGTCTTTGCTTTTCTCCACGCCACCTGTCAAAGCCAATTTGCAAAACAGATTCATTCTTAAGAAAAAAAGGAGAACATAAAGTGATCTGAGCTTTTGTTCTAGTGTTTAGAAATGAATGTTGGTTTCATTGGTGGCTTATTTAAACACTTTGCTTGATCACTGGATGGACTTGGAGTAGGAATACCGTTGGATTGTAACTGGAGACAAAGATCTGATGAGGATCAGATACGTGCTTACTGTGTGTGACGTTGTGACTTTTTACTATTTTTCTATTGTTTTGTTTTTCTTTCATAATGTCTTATTTTTATTGCGCAGCCTTGAGGAACAATCACTTTGCATTTCACTACACGTACTGTATGACAGTTTACTAAATGAAAACTCTTGAATCAGCTCAGAGTTGAGGATGTATTGCTTCCAGCCATTAACTCCTCAGTTAGCAGCAGCACTTGAGAATTTTCTGGCCTCATCACTCTGGAATGAGCAGAATCTGAACCACGTCTTGTTCTGCCTGTTTAGCTAAAAGCTCAAAGAAAAAGAGTTGGAGCGTGAAGACCTTAACGTCCCTCCACTGTGCTCTGACCCTCATCCATCTTTTCACTATACCTTTGTCCCTTGCAGTGAGTCTGATCTCACACGTCTGACATCAACCTAGGAGGCCTATTGTGGTGCAGCTTTATTTGCTTTGTTCATAACCGTCCATTTGAGGGCATTTATACTTGGAAAGACCTGGCTTGTCCAATCACAATCTGAAAGCTTTGTGATCAACGGGATATAAACAACATGTTTAGTTTTACTCTCTGTTCTTCCTGCCCGATCAAAAGCTCCAGATCAAGTGATGGAAAACATCAGGTTGTTGCTCATTCTCCTTTTTGATGCTGGGTCTTAGGATCTCAGGTGTTTTAATACCCTGTGATTCAAACCCAGCTTTCCAGCAGTGTTTGGGTTTGAATTTGCACAAGCAGTGGGAAAGAACATGTGCCCCGATTTGACCACTCAGGATCCAAACAAGCAGCACTCAGGTTGCTGATGCACACCCATTACTGAACAAAGCAGTCACTCCTGTTGTCTTCTCTGGGTCTTGTTGTCCTACCTTGTATTTGCATTAGTAGTAACAGTCTGTACTCTTTGTGTTGCAGTGCAGGGTACAGAAAACGTGACCGCCTTGTATGGATCGACCATCGTTATACCATGCAACGGTGGAGCTCCAGCACCAGAGGATCTGATGTTCATCAAGTGGAAATATGTAAGTAGATCCTGACTGTTAACACTGTCAATGAGAAGTTTCAGGTGAACTGAACTCCTGCTTTCAAAGAAGTAGAGGACCGTATGAACGGATTTGAACATCCATTTATATTCTTCCTGGAAGGATGTGGAAAACTGAAGATATCTGTACATTTTGAAATGACAGATTTTGCATTTGTAAGATTGTGGTTTTTTTTTATTGGTCTGTCTGTCTGTCTGTCTGTCTGTCTGCTACATAGCTGCTATGTAAAGAAGCTCATCTGCTAGAAATGTGATGAAGTGTTTTGCTAGGTAGATCATTTGACCAGCAAGTGTTCAACTGTAACTGGACTAAAACAAATCTTACCTCAAGGTGTTTATTCAAGCTACAAGTAAATATTTTAACAGACGACAGACACGGACAGTGTGTACCTACTTGACATTCGTTTTTCGTGGTTTTACCAGTGAACGGTCCTCCTCTTTGGATTATATGTGAATGACAGGTTTCAAAGATCTGTATATTTTTGTACATGTCTGTTAAAGCAAACAGTCATTTGGTTTGGCAGGCTTTACACAATCTCGCACCTGACTATGTTTGCTGTTTCCTCCCTGTGTCATCTGACACTTTAGGAAACAAGTGACAATTCTGGCGATCTTTTGATCAAACAAACTCGCAACGATCAAGCCACCATTCAGGCCACAGACGATTATGCCAAGCGGATCAGCCTTGATGACAAGTACAGCCTGCTCATCACCGACGCCTCACTTAAAGACCAGAAGACCTTCACCTGCCTGGTGGTGTCAGACAACGATCTCTTGGAATGTCCCGTCTCTGTCATTGTTTACAGTAAGCATAAACATGTACAAAAGTTTTTACATAAAATTACATACATATATATATATGTGTGGGTACAATATTTGTGTGTTTCTTTACTGCACCCCAGAATTCAGTAGATAAGTTGAGAAATTATTGACAATGTGAAGAAAAGAAAGAAAGAAAATAAAGAAATATAAAAAGCTTCTTGGAATTTGTCTCCAAGCCAAACTCTGACTCTGTCTTTCCGTGTTTGTAGAGAAACCATCATCAGTTCAGGTTATGGATAAGCCCGAAGCGTTGCAGAAGGACAAACTAACAACGGTAAGATCTCTACAGTTTTTACACTTTAGTGTTTTGTAGTGGTGTGAAGTGCAAAGCTGTCTCACTGAGCCACACCAATGTGTTTCTGGTCTGAAGTGAAATCTGCATGACACCGTCAGCGTCGTGTACTGAATGTAAACATTCATCCGCTCAGGGATCTGCTGTTTGTCTGTTTGACTGAGCTCATGATGAGTGACTGTTGTGGACACATGCTGTTGTAGTGAATACCCCTCCACACGTGACATGAAACGCGGATGAGTGATGCACCAGTTATCACTGGGTCCATGACTGGGGAAAACAGGAAGCTGACATGTCGGATAATTTGCTCAGTCCAAGCAGCCTGAAGCATTAGAGGAGGTTGAAATAGTTAAAAAAAATAAAAGGGGATCTGCCTCGACCAGTTCAGGCGAGAGTGGGGACGAAGGGGTTGGGAGAGTGGTTGGAGTAAGGCTAGCAGGATAGCAGACAGAACACAGACAACAATATAAACTGAATAATGAACATTTTGGAGGTGGGTGAAGCCAGAAACTGCAGATCAGAGACGTGAAGCTCCAGATCAGAGACGTGAAGCTCCGGATCAGAGACGTCCACAGAGAGAACAAACACAGGACCTCGGGGGAAACACAGAGTTAGTGACATGAAATGGTGGTTATAACTGTATGGAAGAGAGGAGAGGAGCCCAGTGCATCATGGGAATCTCCTGGCAGTCTAAAGCTATAGCAGCATAACTAAGGGACAGTTCAGGTGATCCTGAGCAGTGAAAACAGTTCAGGCAGTTGGAAGTCTGCAGAAGAGGGAAGGTCTCTCTGTTTCTCCTAAATCTCGGTTTACCAGAAGGATTTATGACGTCACAACTAACTTTGAAACATGAAACTTCCAGAGAAGCTACACTGAGAAGTGGAGTCTGACACATTTTGTGTAACGTATATATGCTTCAAAGTTTACCAGTGTTGGCAAATTCAGAGATCCTGGATTTGTCAAAGGGGAAGAAAAGTAGTCATTTAAAGTTTATAGCCAAGATGCGGTGGGTTCCTTCAGCACAGACACACCCAGTCTTTATTAGTATCAACCACACACATCATTGACATTTTTGCTGTTTTCTCTGTGTCATTCTGCTCAGCTCTGCTGAAGCGTGACAATGTACAACAGCTGTGCCAATCAATTCACCCTGCCCCACCCCCACCCCCCGCCAATATGTCGGTCCTAAACGATTCATGTAAGAATAAAAATGTGTGAAGGGAACTTTAAATAAAAACACACGTACAGTATGCATACATCAGTAAATTGATAAATCTACTAATAAGGGCTGCTGTGACTACATGACTGTGTGACTGTTGTATTTACTGCCAGGAGACGTCTTTGTGGTGAGTCACGTGAATTCAGAGGTGCGGGCTGTAGTACAGGATATGAAACCATGGGAAAAGGAATGTTCTTATGACTCACTTCTTATCTGGTTCACACACAGCATATCTCTGCTACGGTTGGTGACCTTCAGTCCTGAAGACGTAATGAGACAGGGAGACAACGTGCATTTGAAACAAAATCTAATTCATTCCTGAATAAAGGACTTGTTTGTCTGTTCTGGCAACCATCCAACATTCTTCTGTTTTTGTTATATTGCATTATACAACTCTAGGGAAGGGAAAATAAGGTTTCACTGTAATCAGTGTTATAACGAAGGTACCAGCAGCAGGTATTTGGTCAAATTATTTGTCCAGTGCTTTATTCACAATTATTCTTTTGAGAGAGAATAGCCAGTGACATTTCTTTGGCGCTACCATTCACTTTTAAAACACAAGATAAAGTTGAACTGATGTTTATTTTAGTTAACCTTTATTTTACCAGGTAAGTTAGTTGAGAACTGGTTCTCATTTTCAACAACGACCTGGTCAAGAGGCGTCACACAAACCAGACGAACAGCATAAACAGATTATATGTACAGCAACAATATTACAAAACAAATTAAGCAAAGACTTGTAAAATAGAGAGGCTAAAAACAGGTGCAGCTCAGGGGCATAAACAAACACTTTAATATTGTACAGATAAAACATGTCCTGCTTTCTCACGTATCACCAACCGATACCATAATCACTGGATGCTTTTCAAGTTCTATGTGTGTTGCCCTCTAAGGGATTTTATGATGAGCACTCCGCTTATTGGATCTGACAGACAACTGAGCTTGGTCAACGCCCCTGTGCAGGGCAGCCCAGGGCAGCTGCAGGGCACAGTGTGAGAAGGTGCCCCTCCTAGCTGCTGGTATGAGGAAGAGGAAAAAAACACTCTTCCAAAGCACTCTAGATTAAACAGAGGATGCCATAACTTTTTGGTGGTAGGCCCGGTTAGGCCGTATTACCACTACAAATCCTTCCACGTTGTTCGTCATGCGGGAGAAATACACTGACAGTGCACAGATGTCCCCACCCCTCTTTGCAGTGATGATCACCAGCTCTTAACTGACACCAGTACCAAGCTTGTCTACTTCAGCCGCTCAAACTGTGAGCCTCAGAGATGATCGAACACTGTCTGCAGGTCCCAGTGGGGAACAAACCAAGCTTGTCCGCCACCTTGCAGTGCACAGGAGAGCAGATCTTGCTCTCACACCAGCCAGTAAAAACACACTGTTGCATGCAGCCTTGCAGTAGAAGGTCATAAATATTCAAGTACTTAAAAGACTGATTCTCTAGTTTAGGGAACTTGTTTCATTAAATTATTCTGTGTTGCAGCAGTACAAGAAACAGCTTTGTGACTACGCAGGCTTTGTTTTGACAGTTTGATTGCTTTTCTGTTTTGTTCAGGTGGGAACATGCGTTTCTTCAGATGCGCACCCTGCAGCTACTATCACGTGGAAGAAGAATGGACAACCCTTGTTGGCCAGTGAGAAAGGTATGTATGAGTAGATGTGAACGATGAGTGTATAAACAAGTGTATTCAGAATCAGAATCAGCTTTAATGGCCAACAACATACAAGGAACATACAAGGAACATACAAGGAGCCAGTAGTCATTCAGTCCTGTGATGGAGGGTTTCTTGGGAACCGGTATGACTGTGGAGTGTTTGAAAGTAGAGGGGACTTCACATTGCTCCAGGGACCTGTTAGAGATCCTGGTGAAGATTGGAGCCAGCTGGTCAGCACAGGCTTTCAGACAGGAGGGTGACACTCCGTCTGGGCCTGGTGCTTTCCTGATTTTCTGCCTCTGGAACAGGCGGCTCACTTCCTCTTCACGCATTGTGCAGTCTGGGGTGTGACAGGGGTTTGTGGTGTGGTTGTGTTGTGGATGAGAGGTGGGCTGTGGAGGGTGAGGGGTGTGAATGTGTCCCTCTCAAACCTGCAGTAGAAGGAGCTGAGGTTGTTGGCCAGATTTTTATTTGCCACAACAGGGGGGGATGGTCTCCTGTAGTTGGTGATGTATTGAAGGCCTCTCCACACTGAAGCAGGGTCGTTAGCTAAGAACCAGTTATCAGCTTCTCCCCTTGTCCACCAAACCAGTTCCAGGGCTAGTTCCGTGCTAGTGCCTGACTTAGCACCAGTTCTTTGTGTTTCCACCGCCCAAGCATTGGCTCCAGGCTCTCAAAACTGGTGCTTAACTGAATTTAAATGAAGGAAATTACAGGTCATCCAGGCCTTCATGTCCTTCAGACATGCCTGAAGTTTGACCAACTGATTGGTTTCATTTGGCTTCATAGATAAATAGAACTGGGTGTTGTCTGCATAACAGGGGAAATGTAGGCAGTGCTTCCTGATAATATTGCCTAAGAGGAGCATATACAAGTTAAATAATATTGGTCCTAACACAGAACCCTGTGGAACTCCATAATTTTCTGGACTAGTTTTATACAAAAAAAAATGCTCACCTGGTTTTGCAGCCAAACTGCTAATGCTACACCTTAATGTAATGTGTCTGTCAATCCAGCTGTGATCACCCCCAGCCTTAAGCTGGACCCAGCCACGGGCCTGTCCACTACCTCCTCCACCCTCCAGTATGCAGCCACGAAGCAGGACGTTGGTGCAATCTTTGCCTGCGTTTCCACATACAAGCAGACCGATGAAGAACTTGAGATGGAACCTTTGTCTGTTCACTGTAAGTGGAATGCAGTTTCATATTTCTAGTTAGAGACAACCAAAAATGTGATAATTCTACTCTGTTAATTATTGAAGTCATTGTAGGTTTTAGTGATGTACTAGACTGCATTGCATTTATGAGTTTTTCTAGTATTTTTTCTACATGCATGAGAGGGGGGCGTTTAATCAAAATATTTAAAACTCAATTGGAATTGAGGATTGCATTCAGCAGCTGTAAAATGCATTGCCATTTGAATAAGATTTTGTGTAAAAGGTAAATTATCTGTCAATGGAAGGTGCCTTCCATTCCAACCATTCATGTTTCCGCTTCTCTTTTCCCTTAATTACTCACTGAACCTCTCAGATCCCTCAGAGAAGATTAGCCTCCAAGTTATGTCCAAGGGGCCTGTCGTAGAAGGTGATAATGTTACATTGAAGTGTCATGCTGACGGCAACCCTCCACCCAGCTCCTTCTTCTTCCACGTCATGGTGAGTCAGTGCCTAGTGTGTATCCTCAAGTAGCTTACTGCTGTCTGCTCTGGAATAACAGCAGTGCTAAGCCTAGGGTGCAGTGACAGTGTCCTTGCCCCTGCCTTTAACATATTGGAATGGGTTTTTAAAAGCCCTGCCAATCTCGCTGTATCTGTATCTCTTTAATCTGCATTTAAAAAAAAAAAAAAGGGGGTTTCGTCTACTCAGCTTGTAAGTCAATATTTCAGTTTTCCTTCTTTCTTCTTTTCTCTCTATTTCCTGATAATATAACACAGTGAGAGGAGCTAATACTATCTCTCTCTCTCCCTCTACTTCCTCCTCCTACCAGGGCGAGAAAGTGCTGGTGGAAAATTCAGACACCTACACTTTGACTGCCATCAGCAGAGGGGCTACAGGTGAATACAAGTGCTCCCTGACAGATAACAAAGAAATGGAAGCCTCCCAAAGGATCGTCGTTAGCTGTAAGTGCTCATGACATACACACATCCTAATCATACAGCACCATATCAAAGAAACAAATCACTGCTGCTGCACAGACAGAAACCTCCAACTGTTGTCCTCACTTTGCCAACAAATGACCGCACCCCTGAAACTTCCCCATATTCTTACTATATTTATAGTATAGTACTCTATTTATAGTATGCTATGCTATATATAATAGAGCACCAACTATGAGCTGTAAACCAAGTCATGGGAGCAGAGTTATGGCAATCAAATTTAAACTATGAGAATCCAGCATGGCAGTGTGGAGGAGAACTAATTAGAAATTTCTCATATTGCCTGAGCAACAGTGAGAAAATGAAAAGGCAAGCTGTGTTCTCCTCCTACCATTCATCAGCACTCCCTTAAGTAATTACTCCTGTCTTGTGTATGTTTTTAAGTCTTCAGTTCAAATTGGCCCAATGATTGAAATTAAAAAACAAAAAACTCCGACTCATTCTGACACAACCTTCTGTACGTCTCATATAAAAGATTCACTGCATCTCCCAACTTTAAAACTGAGTTTGTGACTGAGGAAAGAAAACAATAACTGTTCAAATTTGAAATCTCTCAAAGTTAAGGTATTTTTGTGAGTGTATCTTAATGGATCCAGCCCTCCTTGTAAAAGAAAGTCACTGTTTCTCAGGCTTGCTTGCAAATACTGACGTATCTGTCCTGCGTATCTATTTTGCTGTATCAAATTTTCTTCACTTACAGTCGTGAACAAAAGTTTACATACACCTGTAGCTACCATGTCTATCATGGCAGTCTTGAGTTTCTAATGAGTCCTACAGCTCTTAATTTTCTGTGATGGACTAATTGAAACACATGCATCTTTGTCACAACTTACAATCAGTTATTTTGGTTCTTTCGTAGATTTATTATCGGTCTTCTGGAAATGTGACAAAATCTGCTAGGTCAAAAATATACATACAGCAACTTGGATAATCAGTTTTGATGATGTAGAAAGTTGTGTTTGAGTCAAAAAATCTTGGTATGAAATGTCCTACTTGTGAGTGATTAGGATTGACTACAGCTGCTGACTTCTCTAAGTCAATTTAAATAGAGCCCATGTGATACAGTTATTAGACTCATCCACCAATGCTGCAGTGACAAAGTTTAACGAGCTCAGCACAGATCTGAAGAAGCAAATAATTGACTTGAACAAGTCAGTCTAGTCACTTGGGAGCTATTTCAAAGATACTTCAGATCCCAAAATCAACTGTGCAAAAAATGTATGAGTACAAAGTGCATGGTGTCTGTGAAGATTCTCAGTCATCCAGGTCATGGTTATTCTCACAGATTAATCGTAGCAACTGGACTTGCTTGAGTTCCTTCAAGGAACTCAAGACAGAAACGTTGCCAGGTGTAGCAACAGATTATTGTCTCATATACCTTTACTCAGAAATAACTGCTCCGCTCAGTAGGGACTCGTGGGATGTTGTCAGAGATACTAGTTTTCTTCATTGATGGTGTGTTTGCAGATGTGTAGAAAAAAACGCTCTTCAGTAAGTAGACGCAAAAGCTGGACTCTTGGCAAAGAAATGTGAAAGCGAACCTTATGATATTAGTGTTGAATGAGTCCCTTTCATCGTTGTAGTTGTTTTGCGTGGAATAACAAGCAGCGAAATGAACAGACACTGGACCAGCGGATAGGACTCAACAGAGCCTTCCTTTTTCTGTTGTGTTTTCTCAGACCTGGACCTGAGTCTGAGTCTCACTGGAACAGTTGTGAAGACGGTAGGAGATGCCTTGTCTGTGAAGACGGAGAACAGCTCGTCAGGCGATGCTAAAGTGTCGTGGACGCAGGTAATGATGCTTGTTGATAATAGAGAAGTGGCATTGAAAATAGAAGTTAAGACAGCATTTGCAAAAAAAAACAGTCTAAGGTGAGAAGAAGTGAGAATAGAAAGTAGATACCTAGATGTAACTGGTATCTTGCATTAATACATTTATGGCTTGTCATTGGTAGGGCCAGCTATGAGAACATTTGGATAAGTGAAAATGACAAAATGGATAAAAATGGGATTTGTGTGCTAATGTTGCATCTAAATTAAAGCTGCAGGCTATACTTCACTTTCGAAAAGACAGACTAACTGTGGTCCTGATTTTCAGAATGGAAAGCCAGTGAAGGAACCGGAGTTTAGCAAGTTGACCTACGCTGATGCAGGAGTTTACGTATGTGAAGCTTCCATTGATGGCCTCGTGCGACGTCAGAGCTTTGAACTGGTCGTAGAAGGTGAGTACGTGTGTGTGTCATCGTCAGCGCAATATTTTGGAGAGTTATTTTTAACATAATTTAAAAAAAAAAAACAATACCTGAGAGGTAAACCGACAGAACAAAGTGTTGGAGACACCTTTCGTACAGTACATCTACCATCAAGCACATTTCTCTTTCATAAATGATGCACATTCTGTTGTCCACGACTAGCCTGGGTTCACTCAGTTTTCCTGAAAAAATCTGGAGGTCATAGCATTTTAGAAATGTGTACATCACATACAATATTGGTATGTGATAAAATATTGTTGAACCAAACTATGTCAATAAGATGTTTGTCTTTGTATCAGGAAAGCCTTCAATCACAAGCCTGAGGAAACACCGTCCTGAGGGTGCCAAATACAAAGTCCTGACCTGCGAGGCTGAGGGAGTACCAGAGCCCAGCTTCCATTGGAGCATCAATAACACAGATGTAAGTGTTGGAGTGTGAGTAGCCAGTGTGTTTAAAGCAGAGATATGTTGAGTCAGGTCGGTGGTAGAGACAAGAAAGTGCAGCAAACTGAAGCAAGAAAACAGCACAGTGCGGTATGAGGGTGGTTAAAATGTTCTTTGTTCTTCTATCAAAGTTTGCTTCCTTCCTTCTCTTTTGTACTCTTGCCTTGGGCACTTTTAGGGCCAGCCATGAGTAGAATGGCTGTCAGGGTGATTCATATTAGCCACTGTGTGGAATCTCTTCTTGTCAGCTCAACGCTCAAGACAGTGCTGTAATTTCAAAACCACATTACTCAACTCAATTTTGAAATGCAGTACGCTGTGAAACAGTAATGACAGAGAAGTGTGAGAATGGGTGAAGAAATGAGAAAGATATGACTTTGATCTGTCTTCATATTGTGATTAGTCCAGTATGTATAAATATGAGACGGCATCTTCACAAAGCTCCGGTTTCACTTTTTCTTGTGATGTACTCATGAACTCGTCATTCTCACAAGTTTGTGAGTAATTCAAACATGAGTCATGGGTGCGGAGGTGGATGCACAGATTGTAGCTACAGCTAAATTTGAAAGTAATTCAAAGTTGGTGGGAAGGTGAAGTTGTGCGCTGTCGTTTGATATGTGCCTGTCGGCTCTCGGGTAATAAAAGGGGACGGCTTGTGCTCAGATTTCTTTGACTAATTTCTGCTTTTATTTCTCGCTTCGTCACACAGAGCTCTTTAAAGTGTTGCACCCAGGCTGTGTGATCAGGACAGAATTGTTTTAGCAGCAGTTGTGAATTACAATATGTGAAATGCCCACAGTCAGCTACTGAAACCATAATTAGTGGCAGTTGAGTGTGACTAGCTTCTGCTCTTAAAGTTATTGAATCCTTCTGTTAAACAGGTGATAAATGGGGACATTCTCCTCACAGTCTCACAATACATAGTAGGAATACTAGTCTGCAACAGCAATAAATGCCGCTGAAAGTACCTGAAAATGCGTTTTTAGATAATCCTGCATGTTTTTAATGCTTTTTTTAAAAAAAAAATTTATCATTAAGAGATTTTCCTAAATCATTAAGGTACTTTCAGTCCAAGAGAATAAACACTCAAAATCACAAAATCAATATGTTTTGTGATAAACTACCCAGGTCTCATCATAAGCAATGGTCTAATAACAAGGTAGCCTTTCTCTGTCAGGTTCAGGTTGGTAAAGGAAGAGGATTTTTGTATCTGCTTCTAAATTCAGATTGATTTCACAGTTTGAGTTTGCTGTCAGAAATCCCAGCAAGTCACCAGAACTCAGCTCCCCTGTCTGATGTTGACTTTTGCTGTATTTTCCCCACCGTCAACTGTCCCCTCCACTATTCTCCACAACATAGAAAATGTTATGTACAACTAAAGAGGCTCCTACATTTGCAAGCTTTTCCCCAGATATTTCTGAAGCCTCTTATTCTTGTTCATGTCTTTTTGCTGTGCATCCAGGAGAAGAGCACGTACATCAACGGGAAGGCCATCCATACAATCACTGTGATCCCCAAGGTGAACCTGACTGTCACCTGCAACGTCAGCAACAAGCTGGGAGAAGATATCATGTCAATCAGTGTTTCCTCTAGTAAGTTAATGCTTGTCCACTAGTTTGTTGGTTGGCTCTATTTTATGCCATTGTGGGAAGTGAGAGAAGCGCATTAAAGCCTCTGCGTGGAGTCTCCATGTTCTCCCCGTGCAGCGTGGGTTCTCTCCGGGTTCTCCGGCTTCCTCCCACAAGGTCCAAAAACATGCTGAGGTTAATTGGTGATTCTAAATTGTCCGTAGGTGTGAATGTGAGTGTGAGGATTGAGGTGTATAGATAGTGGATGGATGGACACATACACAGTGCTTAACAAATGCATTAGACCACCACTCAGTGTAAGGTTTATGCCACAGCTACCCTAAATAAACATTAATTGGTAATTACCAAAATCATTTGTTATGTTTCTGTAATGGTTAATGCACCAGTATGTAGAAGCTTTTTAGCAAAAATGATATTTTTAATGCTAAAATATAATTATTATTGTTATCTATGAATTTTCAAATTTACTGTTAAACTGAAGAAATAGCAAAACGCATTATTATTTTTTTGGTTAAGATGTCAAATTGTAGTTGTTTACCTACATTCCTGAACAGAAAAATGAGTTTTAGAGGTTGAATATGATGCTTGATTCATTTCTGACGTCTCAGAGAAGTCCAGTGAAGCGGCTCAGATTTGGCCATAGAAAGGTGAATTCAGTTTCAAATTCCTCATTTCTGTTCAAAATGGTAAACCGTGGAGAGCTGAGTGCAAATTAAAGCACTTTATGATGCTGGATGGTCTATGTATACACACAGTGCTTAACAAATTACACAGGTGGTCTCATGCATTTGTTAAGTTATGCATACGTTTTGTTTGACTTGTGTTTAGTATATTTTGTTTGAGTTCTAATTTATTTATGTTTGGTTTCAGTTTTTGAGGAACACGAACGAAGAGGTAAGATTTCATTTTCCTTTGCCTTTATATTTTATTATTATTCAAACATGTTATCCTAGCCCTGTGGTAATACTGGTATCATGGCAAGTTTAATGTGTTTAATCTGATTCTGTTGAGTCTCGTTGGATTCTCTGACTGGGAACTCAGTGAACAGTTCAATTTTACTCATGTAGCACAGTCCACAGCAAGTGTCATCTCGTAGCGCTTAACATAGTAAGGTGAAGACCTTACAAATACCTCTGCTGGTCTGTTGGAGGAACACACCAGCCACCATCTCCTCCCCAAAAATATCCAACATGTCAGAATCTAAACAACTCAACTCAGTGGTTTGTTGTCGCTATAGTAACAGAAAGTAAGTGATGAAGTCAGAAACCCTAAACTACTTCAACAGAGGCAAGTTTGAACAACCGATGAAAATTTGGTCTCTGTAGTGCAGGCTAAGCTAAATTGTTGGAAGTATATGGAGATGGAAGTGTTTCATCACAGCCTTTCATGACACCTTCCAGCCTTCCACTGAATGTCTTCACATGGTCTGTTTGTTGGAAAGCTTCTTGTGTGGGTTTGGTGTGGTAGCCCCACAGGTGACGCATAGTGCGGCTGTCTGTTTATAGAATCTGGAGGGGATTCGGGAGACCAGTCGAAGCTCATCGTGGGTGTCGTGGTAGCGCTCCTTGTAGTTGCTGCTGTAGGGGGACTCATCTACTGGATCTACATAAAGAGAAGGTATCGAAACGCACACCTGAGAGCACGTACATTTTACCTTTAAATGTCAAGTTCTCGTTGACGTTCCAGCTGCGTTGCTCCTAACTCACACTGCATTTTAAACAAAACAACAACAACAAAAAGAATTTGTATCCTAGAGAGTAAATTTGGAATAATAATCAGCAGGTAGAGTTGCAGCAACAGTATCTCTGACAACAGACTGAACAAGTACTTCTGTCTGCCCAAAAAAGATTACATATGTCAGCGAGTTACTGATAAGCAACTGGTACGAAGTGAGTCTGTAGCCTGACTGTGCTGTGAGTCACCCCACGTCACGATTTTACAATTCTGCATTCATCACAGGCAAGGAAGTTGGACAACCGGTGAGAAGGAAGTTGGAACAGCTGAGGAGAACAAGAAGCTCGAGGACAACAATGTTTAAAAGGCACTAAGGCTCTACTACATGGATGAAAGAGGTAAGAAGTAGGACGTCTACACGCACACACACAGGCCTGTGTTATGTTAAATAGTTGGACTTGTGGCCCATGTGGCCCTTTTGCTGTCTCAAGGAAAATGTCTCTCTCCTTTAAGTAATAACCTCTAATGTGTGTCGCCTTGGTGCAGCCTTTGCCTGAGCTACCTGAATGAAGTCACTGCATTCCATTGAGTGTTTACTGTTTAGGTTCCGCATCAAATGTGTAGTATTGTATACAGACCTGTTGCTACTACTACCTTGTGAAGGTGCGTGCTTAATAAAGCCGAGACTGACAAGGTAAAAATGACTTTGTTGCCTGCAAGCAACACTGTCAGTGACAATGGCTGAGGTGACAAAATATTAAACTGCAGCTGACAAACTGTGACTGTTTGACAGTTCACCTGTCTGAGATGAAGAGATGTTCACAGTGTGACCTGCTGTTAGGTCCTGACTGAACCTTTGTCCGTGTCGGGTTCATTTATAGTTGAACCTAATTCATGAAGTTATTACTGTTGCTCCGTTCATAAATGCGCGCTGCTCTCTCTTGTGGATCTTACTGCTGTCTGATGCTCCATCCATCCATCCATCCATCCATCCATCCATCCATTTCTTCTGCTTAGTCGCGTAGAGAGCTGGCTAAGCTGGTCATTCCAGACGCCTCTCTCCCACCAACGTTTTCCAGGCAGGATGAGATATGAAATCCCTCCAGCGGGTTTTGGGTCTATCCCGTGGTCTCCTCCCAGTTGAACGTGCCGTAAAACCTCCAAAGGAAGCCGCCCAGGAGGCATCCGAATCCAATGCCTGAACCACCTCAGCTGGCTCATTTCAACACGAAGGAGCAGCGACTCTACTCTGAACTCTCTTTGGATGTCCAAACTGAACCCAGCCACCCGATGGAGGACACTCAGTTCAACCACTGATATCTGCGATCTCGTTCTTTCACTACCCAGAGCTCATGACCATAGGGGAGAGCTGGGATGTAGATTGGCTAGTAAATTGAGAGCGTTGCCTTCCTGCTCAGCTTCCTCTTCACCACGACATCCTGGTACGTCGACACATCACTGCTGATGCTGCACCAATCTGTCCGTCCATGTCACCATGGCTTGAGGCATGCCACTAGTGCATGATTCAAATGATTTTTTTTTTTTTTTTTTTTTAATGTAGCGCCAATTCAGAACGTGTCACCTCATCACACTTCACATAGTGAGGTGAAGTAATTATGAATTTTAACCAAAGAACAGAGAACCCAACAATCCAAAGTTGCCTTTGGATTCCTTATGAGCAAGCAGTCGGCAATAGTGGGAAGGAACCAACAGAAACTCTGACAGAGCCAGGCTCAGGGAAGCTGTCCATCTGCCTCGACTGGTTGGGCTGAGAGTGGGGATGGAGGATATGAGGCGGGGTTGGGGTGGAGATAGCAGGACAGATGTACTACTGATGACTTGTCCTCTAGGTCCATCATCAGCACCACTGGCCTACACTTTGCTTTATGACCAAACACCTGCAACATATATTATGTTCCCATCAGTCTCAGCTAGACTTTGTTACACTTGTTAGCTTGCTAACACAGCAACTAAGCTGATAAACCTGCTTTACATCAGCACCTTAACATCATCCGACAACACACAGATAGACCTCCCGCTGAGACCTGCTGAAAGCCGAGCTGCTGTTTTAACGATATAAACTGTTGGATGGCTCAAAACTATTGACAATTAAACAACTCCAAATCTGAAATTCTACCTCTCAACTCTCCAAACCCCCACAACAGCCTCACCACCAATGTCCTCGGTCCACTGTCCACAAATGCAAAGTCCACTGCTAGAAATCTAGGCGTCCTACTTGACTCTGACCTCAGTTTCACCCCCACATCAACAAAGTCATCCAGTCCTGCTTCCTCCAGATAAGAACCATGTCTAAAATCAAATCAGTCCTCGATCAGTCAGACAGACCTTGAAGAAATCCTCCATGCCCTCATTTTTTCCCCGTCTTGATTATTGTAAGTCTCTCTTATCTGGCGTTCCACAGAAATCCTTCTCCCGCCTCCAGCTGGTCCAGAACTCAGCAGCTGGACTTCTTACTGGTTTTAACAGGCGACATCACATCTCCCCTGTTCTGGCTTCTCTTCACTGGCTCCCTGTCCTGTTTTAGAATTGATTTTAAGATTTTACTTTTACTTTTAAAGCTCGCCAGCGCCTTAGATCCTCAGGTGGGTCCCTCCTGATTGTCCCAAAGTCGAGGCTTAAATCTGAGGGTGACCGGGCCTTTTCTGTCAGGGCCCCTCGGCTTTGGAACGACCTACCTGAGGAGATAAGGCTCGCTGGATCAGTAACTTCTTTTAAATCACTTCTTAAAACCCACTTTTATAGACTCGCCTTCAAGTGAAGTTCTCTTTTATTTCTCTTTTATCACTCTCTGCCCTTTTATCCACATTAAATGTTTACTGCTTACAGTCCCTCTGTCCAACCTCCTGATCTCAATCTGTTTTTTATCTTTGATTTCTCTTCAGTTTCTCTCTTGATCCTCTTGTGTGATGTCGTCCTTTTTAACCAGCTTTAACTAGCTTTCCATTCTGTACATTTTCATTTTTATTGTGTGTATTTACATGTGTTTGCATGCACTTTTTATTGTTTTTACCTGTGTTTGCCCCGTCCTGCCTGATATTTTACATGTATTTTATGTTCTACATGTCAAAGTACTTTGTGAATTGTTGTTGTTAAAGGTGCTACACAAATAAAGTTATTATTGTTGTTGTTGTTGTTGTATTTCTGTATGCTACCACCTATCAGCTTGTGTACTGGTATGCAGAGTTCTCTCCCATTATACAGCTGAAACCAGACACTGTATAAAAACACACACAACATTTGTTTCTCACTGTCTAACATTAAATGTGACTAAACTTGTCCTGTCTACGGTCAGTCAGGATTACCAACATTATTTCTATTTGCTAAATGCCAGAATAATGAGAGAGAGAACTTTTAGGGAGTTTTTTATTACTTTCTTCAAAGTCTTTAGTTTACATACATTTCCTTAGTATCTGGCAGCTTTGCTACCAAATTGCTAAACTGTACAACTTTGGGTCAAACGTTTTGGGTTTCCTTCCACAAGCTTGTCACAATAGTTTGGTGAATTCTGGCCCATTCCTCCTGACAGAACTGGTGGAACTGAGTCAGGTTTGTTGGCCTCCACACGCCTTTTCAGCTCTGCCCACTAATTTTCTCCAGGACTGAGATCAGGGCTTTGTGATGGCCGGTCCACAACACTGACTTTGTTGTCCTGAAGCCTCTCTGTAACTAATCTGTTTAGAGTCATCGTCCATCTGAAGACCCATTAGTGCCCAAGCTTTAACTTCCTGATAATGTCTGGAGATGTTGCTTCAGTATTTCCACATTATGTTCCTTCCTCATGATGACATCTATTTTTTGAAGTGCACCAGTTCCTCCTGCAGCAAAACACCCCTACAGCATGATGCTGCCACCCCCGTGCTTCACAGTTGGGATGGTGTTCTCAGGCTTCAAGCTTCTTCCCCCTTTTTCCTCCAAATGTAACGATGGTCATTAAGGCCAAACAGTTCAGTTTTAGTTTCATCAGACTACAGGACATGTCTTCTTCCTCTCTGAGTACCTTTCAGCTCATGTCGGTACAGGACTGGTTTCACTGTGGATAATGACTCTCTCTTACCAGCTTCAGCAGCATCTCCAAACGGGCTTTAGCTTTTGTTCTGGGGCTGATATGCACATTTCTCACCAAAACACTTCCCCAAGGTCCACAATTCTCTTCCTGATATCTTGACTGATTTCTTTAGATTTCTCATGTTGTCACCAAAGGAAGCAGCGTGTTTGAGATGTGCCTTAAAATACATCCACAGGTGTGCCTCCAGTTAACTCACATGTTGTCAATTAACCAATCAAAACCTTCCAAAGCCAGGACATCATCATCTGGGCTTTCCCAAATAGTTTGAAGGCATCTTAGTGTATGTAAACTTCTGACTTTGAAGGAAGCAATAAAAAATTATCTCTCATTATTCTGTCATTTAGCAAATAGAAATGATTTTGGTAATCCTGAATGACCTGAAACAGGAAAAGTTTAGTCTGATTTAATGTCAGACAGTGAGAAAAAAAAGGTTATATATGTTTTTATTCAGTGTATGTAAACTTGTGGTTTCAACTGTGTGTGATCCTCATGTTTCTTGCCAAACACACACATATGTTAATGTCACCAGTGTCATCACGTTTAACAGGCTGATGGTAAAAAAACTAAGAACTCATTTGTAATAAACTCATACTTTCTGTCAAGATGATTAAATTTGTGTTTTTAAAATCTTTGAAATGATTGCTAATGACTGCTTTTCTCTGTCCGTCTCTTTGGGGAAGAAGCAGTTGGAAGCAGCATTGCAGACTCCAGTTGGCGGCTGAAGCGCTTCATCAGGCTCCACATAGACGGCAACAGTCAGAACCGTTTTCCAGCACGTCCAGCCGTCAGTCTGCTGTCCCACCTCACTTTCTGAAATCTGCATAAAGGCGGCCTTGTGCTGCTGTGTCACAGGTTTTTGTGTTCTTGGTAAGTTCTCCCTGTTATGTTTTTTTTTTTTTGTCATGAGGCTGTATGGAGGGGTTTCTTTGTTACTTAGTTTTTTCATTTTTTGTTTTGTTTTCTTGAATTTCTTCGAAGAATGTAAATTTCTTTTTCACCTTTTAAGGCCTTTGTAACTAATTATGTGTGTGCTCTGGCTGTAAAGCAACTCTTCCTCATTATTAACCAAAGAACCAAACTGACTGCGTTGTGTTGATGATAATGAAAGCATTGTGGAGCGTTGTGGCCCACGCCAAGGACTTTATATTTCATTTATGTTGCAAAGGATAATCAGAAAAGATAAGACTAAAAAGTATAACAACAAAAAATGCACAAAGATGTTCTGTTGTGGTGTCTACACTGAAATGATGTTTTTTTTCCTCATTTAAAAAAAGCTTTACTTGTGCCAGGGCTGACTTCTCAGTTTTGTTGTTTGTTTGTTTGTTCCATGTGTTTTTGACGTATTTATATCCTGTGTGCAACCTACTTGGATGGCTGTGATGCAACATGAAAGACAATTCTTTATTTTTTTTTTCCTTTTTTTTTTATTCCTGTAAAGAAGCCATCATGTGATGTTGAAATAGCGCCGTATAGTAGAAATGAGGGTGAATAAGGCTGTACGGTATCTATGCTAATTTTCTGCTGTATTATCATGTTGTCGTTTTGGCTCAGTGGCGTAAACCCAAACTGAAGACAGTGGATTGGCTGATTAGATAAGGTGCATAAAGATGGTTGCCCTCCGGGTTTTTCTGGTTTGTCCCACAGCCAGTAAAGCTTTGATAAGACACCAGTTTTTTTTCATGACTTTCGATTTAACGATTTAATTAGTGAAAGAAGGCAGCATGAAAAGGCCATAGTAGTGTTGTAAATACAGGCTTTGTTTTGTACTGTTGTTGACAATAAAGTGTACATTTTGAGAAAAAAAAGTTATGCCAAAGGATTTTTCATAATATTAATAATTCACTGTGTGTGTTGGAACATGTTGTTTCTGAAACACTGGACGTCATAAGAATGGGCAAAAAAAAACCAACACTATATTTATACGCACAGATGCACAGTACCATTAAGTTTTTCCTTTCTGGAGTCATGTTTGAATAGTCAAGAAGACAATTAGTCAGATTTATACTGTTTCACAAATAATTGTATTCACATGGCGCTTCAGCAAAATCTCACACCAGGAAAACTGTTTTTGGCAACCGAGCAGTGACACAGTCAATGGTCTGGACTCATANGATGAGATATGAAATCCCTCCAGCGGGTTTTGGGTCCAACCCGTGGTCTCCTCCCAGTTGAACGTGCCGTAAAACCTCCAAAGGAAGCCGCCCAGGAGGCATCCAAATCTGATGCCTGAACCACCTCAGCTGGCTCATTTCAACACGAAGGAGCAGCGACTCTACTCTGAACTCTCTTTGGATGTCCGAGCTGAACCCAGCCACCTGATGGAGGACACTCAGTTCAACCACTGATATCTGCGATCTCGTTCACTACCCAGAGCTCATGACCATAGGGGAGAATTGGGATGTAGATTGGCTAGTAAATTGAGAGCGTTGCCTTCCTGCTCAGCTCCCTCTTCACCACGACATCCTGGTACGTCGACACATCACTGCTGATGCTGCACCAATCTGTCCGTCCATGTCACCATGGCTTGAGGCATGCCACTAGTGCATGATTCAAATGATTTTTTTTTTTTTTTTTTTTAATGTAGCGCCAATTCAGAACGTGTCACCTCATCACACTTCACATAGTGAGGTGAAGTAATTATGAATTTTAACCAAAGAACAGAGAACCCAACAATCCAAAGTTGCCTTTGGATTCCTTATGAGCAAGCAGTCGGCAATAGTGGGAAGGAACCGACAGAAACTCTGACAGAACCAGGCTCAGGGAAGCTGTCCATCTGCCTCGACTGGTTGGGCTGAGAGTGGGGATGGAGGATATGAGGCGGGGTTGGGGTGGAGATAGCAGGACAGATGTACTACTGATGACTTGTCCTCTCGGTCCATCATCAGCACCACTGGCCAACACTTTGCTTTATGACCAAACACCTGCAACATATATTATGTTCCCATCAGTCTCAGCTAGACTTTGTTACACGTGTTAGCTTGCTAACACAGCAACTAAGCTGATAAACCTGCTTTACATCAGCACCTTAACATCATCCGACAACACACAGATAGACCTCCCGCTGAGACCTGCTGAAAGCCGAGCTGCTGTTTTAACGATATAAACTGTTGGATGGCTCAAAACTATTGACAATTAAACAACTCCAAATCTGAAATTCTACCTCTCAACTCTCCAAACCCCCACAACAGCCTCACCACCAATGTCCTCGGTCCACTGTCCACAAATGCAAAGTCCACTGCTAGAAATCTAGGCGTCCTACTTGACTCTGACCTCAGTTTCATCCCCACATCAACAAAGTCATCCAGTCCTGCTTCCTCCAGATAAGAACCATGTCTAAAATCAAATCAGTCCTCGATCAGTCAGACAGACCTTGAAGAAATCCTCCATGCCCTCATTTTTTCCCCGTCTTGATTATTGTAAGTCTCTCTTATCTGGCGTTCCACAGAAATCCTTCTCCCGCCTCCAGCTGGTCCAGAACTCAGCAGCTGGACTTCTTACTGGTTTTAACAGGCGACATCACATCTCCCCTGTTCTGGCTTCTCTTCACTGGCTCCCTGTCCTGTTTTAGAATTGATTTTAAGATTTTACTTTTACTTTTAAAGCTCGCCAGGGCCTTAGATCCTCAGGTGGGTCCCTCCTGATTGTCCCAAAGTCGAGGCTTAAATCTGAGGGTGACCGGGCCTTTTCTGTCAGGGTCCCTCGGCTTTGGAACGACCTACCTGAGGAGATAAGGCTCGCTGGATCAGTAACTTCTTTTAAATCACTTCTTAAAACCCACTTTTATAGACTCGCCTTCAAGTGAAGTTCTCTTTTATTTCTCTTTTATCACTCTCTGCCCTTTTATCCACGTTAAATGTTTACTGCTTACAGTCCCTCTGTCCAACCTCCTGATCTCAATCTGTTTTTTTATCTTTGATTTCTCTTCAGTTTCTCTCTTGATCCTCTTGTGTGATGTCGTCCTTTTTAACCAGCTTTAACTAGCTTTCCATTCTGTACATTTTCATTTTTATTGTGTGTATTTACATGTGTTTGCATGCACTTTTTATTGTTTTTACCTGTGTTTGCCC
>NW_007579481.1:111390-132711 GCF_000690725.1 Stegastes partitus | reverse complement strand
GATTTAGTTGGCAGATTTTGATATTTTTCCCTTATCGAGAATCTGTATCGCTCATAAATAATAGTCAGGAAACGATCTGGTTAAAGGGAGACGCTCTTTCCAGCCGATTTAAATCCGAAACTCTAAACATAACCTGCTCCTGAACAGGTTAGCTTCACAGCATGATAAAAAATTATATATATATATAATTAAGCATTACTGATACCAAGCATATTGCACAAAATGTCAAGTGAATTAGGTAAATGACTAAATATCTACATATTTAAGTAACAAACTAAGCCCTTGAGGATTGAAATATTAAATGAATCAACTAAACCTGTGAAGCATTTAATCCGTCACTGACTCATAAATTCGACAGAAACCAGCAAAGACGGACGTGTGTAGGAGTGAGCCCTCTTGTTTTACCTGCTTCTCTTCACTTCCTGTTCCTGCCCGTGCTGCGTTCAAATAAAGCGTAAACAACCCTTTCCGACCTTTGAGTTATGACGAGACGCTCTTTTGAGACTCGCCGAAGTGTATATGTCTACCTTCCCTTTAAGCACACTTTTGTGTTTTTACTTTTACAACACGTTTGGGATTATAGATGTTGTCGCCTTTACGATTTCGTTCGCCTGGTTTCTGACTAACTGAATGCTCCTGTGGCTGGATTAAGTAAGCAGGGAGCTGGCATTTCCAATGTTCAGTGAAGGCAGCACAGCGAACAGAGCTGGCGGCTGCGCGTGTCGGTGTGAAGTGAAGGAGGGGGATGATGAGCTGAGGCTTTTTCAGCCATGTTAGTTTTCTGTGCCGTCCACAAACGATGAGAGAGACGAGTCATGGCCTTGTCATTGAGCGGAGACGATGAGGAATATGATTCAGAGACCGAGCAGGTACGAGCTGCTATGTTTCATTATTTCACCTCTGAGCTTTGTGTTGTGTTTTGGAAGGAGAACCAAAGGCCTTTTATGAGCGTTTTTCTTCGGTTGCTTCAGGTTAACGTGAGGTTTTCACCCGCTCTTCTCTGGATCTATGTTAGTCGGGTTGAGAGGAAAAAGGGTGTCCTTTAAACCTTCGTTTCGCCAGCATGCCTGGTTATAGAAACCAATACCTAGCTAAATGTGCTGTACGCTGCTAAATAAACTCAAGTTGCACATCAAATTTGATACCGTGACCGTCAAAACACACCGTGTCCTCTCCCCCTGGACACCATCTATCATGTTAGCCACCACTGACCCATTTTGTACTGACCACCTCTTAATACGGAGCAGTTTCGTCCCGTCATGTTACGCATTAGTGGCTGTGACCAGACCCTCTGTGTGTCCCACGAGCTAGCGGTGAGACCGTCCAACTTTACCCTGGCTAAAGCTGTGATTTACTCATGTACCTGCCACATTGGAGCAGCTTTTCCTGTGATGAAGCTCCTCACACTTCCTAAAGTTGCCCCACCACTCTGCGCCTTTAAGACGGCTTTAGGCGAACTGTTGTTGAGGCAGGGACCGAGGAGGGGGATGGGGAGAGGGAACAATGAAGTGGCTCTACTTCTGTTTTTTCGTAGTCCAGTGGTTCCCAAATCTGGAGGAGTACAGTGACCCCTCCAAACCCTGCTAATAGTTCAGTGCCAGGAGGATAATATAGTGCTGGTAATTATAATCAGGCGCTAAAGTGAACATCATGTCCTCTGTGGTTCCTTGGGAAAAAATTTCATCTGTGGAATGAAGTGCTTGTTCAGTGGTGCAAGCAGCACGAATGCTTTCTAACAGGGCTTATGTGATATTGCACAATCCTCTGTTGTACACTTGGCATGTACTATTCAGAGGAAACAGGAGAAGTGCTGATGTAAGAGCCAGCTCCTTGTGCTCACACAATGTTTATATCAACAACACACATTAACAGCACATCATCAGAGATGATATTTTGGCATCTTGTGTTGTGACACACGGTTGGATACAGTAACACGCGCTGTTATTTTAGCTAAGGACCACTGTACATGAGCAGCAGATGACAAGCCTTGTGACTTCCTCCCACTGAAATCCACGCTGAAGCTGAGTCAGAAGACCGCGTTGAGAATATAGGCCATGTTTTTGTTCACAGGCCTCAGCGACCAACCCCAAATTCCTGACATATTACTGCACAGAGTTACAGGAAAGACGAGTCAGCTGGTAGTTGCTTTGAGGACCACGTTTTCTAAAAAAAAAAAAAAAAAACTGTTATGATTCTTCTAAATCCACAATTTCCTGCTACTTCTTTGTCGTAAACTAGTAGGGTAGAGGTCCGACAAGTTATTTGTTGTTGTCAAAACTTTCCGACTTGTTCAGAGGCTCTGTGAACTTGACCGTAGTATGATATCAGAAAGAAACCAGTTGTGTTAGATGAGGTCAGGAAAATAATGAGGCAGCTGATCTTACAAAAAAAGGCAAAACAAAAAAAAGTTGTAATGTTGACAGTCACCCCTGCAGCAGTAACAGCAGTAGCAGCTACTGTCCTTTTTTGATGTATCCGTCCCATATTTCCACAGTTGTCAGATGAATTAATGGGAGCTGTTAGATTCATTTAGCCCTGTTTTGCTCAAATGCTCCATCAGCAGCAGCAGCAGCAGGCAAAGGATAACTTATTTTGTCGGAAAAACACCTTATTTAAAATAAACTGTGTTCTAAAAACATGTCATTGTAAAATCCTCCTGAGGTAGGGCGCGAAAACGAACAGGTTGTGGTAAACATGAAGGGACATGTTGAGGTTGTTATTATTGATTTACTGAGAAGGTTCTTTGTCACAGTCAACACATTCACGACAGGTTTCTCCTCTCTTTCTAGATAATATCATTTAGAAACCATTTGTCAAGATTGTCTTTAGACTGGATTGTCTTGTTCTGTTTCCTTCTTGTTTTACCTGTTTGACCTGTCCACAGCATTGATTCCCAGAAAAGAAATCAACACGTGCTTGACTGCTATTCAATAAAATAGCATTATTTTTATAAATATAAACTGAATACATAATGCTCAAAGGGCTGCATTCATCTTTAGTATGTGGGCTGTGTGGAGTTATCAGTAATAGAATGAGAGTGAATGACATCAGAAAAGTGCTCAGAGCCACTCAGCAAAGCATAACCTCCTCTGTGAGCTTATTTTTATCCATCACTTACAGTCCCCTATTCAAACAGTTGCCACCAGCAAGGCAAATGTGTTGCCAAGGTAACCTCTCCTGCTAGAACAAGAATCACAGTAATGGTCTATGATTTGTCTTATTTTTATAGTGCTTTATAGCCCTGCCATGGCAACAGAGAGGAGACCAACAGATCCATGAAATTCACAAATATGAATTCAGGGTGTAGAATATAGTCAGTTAATTGATTGCTTTTTAGAAAATAAGTCAGTGATTATTTTGATAATTATTTCTGATGTATGTTTTGATGCACAGACCCAAACTAATCCAGTGTGAAAATTTGTTTTTGTCAATTTACACTATACACACATTTGTAAAATGAAGATGTATTTTTTTCACAATTCTCTGACATTATATAGTTTATACAACAAATCTGTGAATTGTAGTATCAGATTAATCAGTATCAAGAATAAATGTTTGTTGCAGACCTACAGATATTTGCCACCATATGTTTAGTTTTCAACCGTAGAGCCGAGTACAGCTGCAAAGATTAGTGATTTGTTCAGCAAACATGCAAAACATTTGCAGTTGTGTAGCTTTTAAAATGTAACTTTTACGTTTCCAATTTCTAAAGTGTGATATTGCTTTGACATGCGTGATGGGAAACTGAATCAGTTTTTTCCTGTTTTACTGATTTCTGACTGTTAGAAGCAGACATTTGGAGAGGTCATGGGCTGTGGAAAAAATAGAAGAGGCCCTTTTAAACAATTTTCAGATGCTTATCAACAACTTTTTAAACCTTTAACTGAAAAAAAGTTATCAGGTGAATAAATGGGGGGTGACTGTCTGTCCGACAGTAAGCATCATAGGTCAGCGTACAGTCATTTTAAGACAATGTGTCTGTGTTGCCGTATTTGACAGAAATCTGTGTGTTTCATATTATTTCTGATGATTTATTTGATTGATTAAGTTCAAAATATATATCTAATCATTCTAACTGTTCAATTTCCAGCAGCGGGCAGCCAACCGGCCAAAGCCCAAGATGGGGACGTCGTCAGCTGTTAAGCTGCCGTCCAACCGCAGCTCGTCTGGAGCCAGACGAAGGAGGACACGCTGCCGAAAATGCGAGGCATGCCTCCGGACTGAATGTGGAGAGTGTCACTTCTGTAAGGACATGAAGAAGTTTGGTGGGCCGGGGCGCATGAAGCAGTCCTGCATTATGAGACAGTGCATTGCGGTGAGTCAGTAATAGGACAATTTTAGAGTTTACAAACATTCACAAGATAGTATCACAGAGTAGAATTTGTATTTGTAGAAAACATTTGTCGCACTGGCCAGTGCACAAGTCTGAAGGAAAATTTGTATTAGCTGTTGTACAACCTGACCTCTCCTGAAAGACTAAACAAAACTCATTATATCATCATTGGTACATGTGTTTATTCCTACTTTATTTGTTTGTTCTTGCCTCACACAGCCCGTCTTGCCCCACACAGCAGTGTGTGTGGTGTGCAAAGAAGCAGGGAAGGAGGACACACTGGAGGACGACGAGGACAAGTTCAATTTCATGCTAATGGAATGTTCTATCTGCAATGAGATTGTCCATCCCAACTGCCTCAAGGTACAGAGTGCCATAACAGCTGAACAACTCCACCTCAGTCAAGTCATTCACATGGTGACTCATTGTGTTATGTAGTGTGCCAGGAATCCCAGGTCATTGTAATTTTATGTGAGTGACTCAGATAGTTGGACTATAGTCACTGAAGGTAATTGTGGGAATAGTGTTGTTTATATAACATTGAACACACTCATCATTCTTAAGTGGTTCCAAAGTTTTTATTGCTCAACTTTGACACGGTTATGTCTTAGGATTTAATTTTTAGCAAATTCTCAAGAAGGAAAGTGATCAGGGATGAAATCATGTACAAAATGACTAATGGTGTGTTGTCTTAAAAGTATGTCAGGAAGTAGACTTAACCAGAGGTGCTAAAGACATTTGATGAGATAAAAAAAAAAAAAAAGTGTGAAGCAGTCCACACCCTGTATGAAACCATTATGTCAAAAACACAGCAAGGTGTTGCTGGCATAGGTTTGGTCAAACCTGTTTTCGAAACATGCACTGTGTAGTGGTTTAGCACAAAATAGCTAGGGTATAACACTTTTTTAAATCTATGTGTTACATTCCTATGAAGTACAGTCAACAAAGAAATGTAACCACTACTTGGTGTGACCATCTTTTGCCTTTCAAATGGCACTAATTCTCTGAGGAACACTTGTGCAGAATGCTTGAGGGCAGGTGTGCTGTTCCAGACTTCTAGGAGAACTTGCCACAGTTCATTTGTGCATTTAGGCAGTCTCAGTGTTTTCTGTCTTTTTATGTAATCCCAAACTGACATTATGATGTTCAGATCAGGGCTCCATGGGGGCTTACCATCTGTTACAGCACTCCTGTTTGCTGAAGATGTTTTTTTTATGACTCTGGCTGTTTAGCTGTTGTCATGCTGCAGCATGAATTTGGGGCCTCATACAGCAATTTAGATTATACAGCCCTTAAGAAGTGCATATTCAAGCTAAGTAGGATCTTTAGTTGTCTGTACTTCCCTTTTCTGTTTAATCCATGAAGCAAGAGTCTACATGTTAAATATGAGGTTAAACTGCGCTGACCTGTCTTACAAGAACACGTCACAACTGTGACTTTCACTTCCCTTGTCTTGTTTGTGTTAAACACCCTGTACATAGCGCTCTGTTCAAGCTTGTTGTTCTGGCTGAAATCTTCATTTTCTTGTCTGTATATCAGGTGAGTGATGCGTCAGGAGTGGTGAACGATGAACTCCCTAACTGCTGGGAATGTCCCAAATGCAACCATGCTGGGAAAAGTGGAAAAGTGAGTACAAATATGTGTGAGTCAGCAGATTTAGGGTACATTAGAGCTAACTAAGTGTGTGTCAAAGGATTTTTTAGAAAGCAGTAACAATAACAAAAGAATTACAACTAAAGAGTTTTGACATTACATACGCTTTCTTCTTTCACTGTTGCTCTCAGTATTTCAGTTTGTGTGTTGATCAGCTTACCGCTTCCTGTTTATACTTTTCTAATTTGTGAAAGTCATCCACATGTGACTGTGTCGGTCACAGAAACAGGAAACCACTGGCACACAATGTGTTACATACATTTATTATATGATAGGTATACTTAGATACACAGTTGTTTTTTCATGTCACCATAGGCTAAAGGTATAAAGTTGTCTCGCAATTTTTGTCCCCTTTGGTATTGAAGCAAAAAAGGGGTCCAGGGTTTAAGTACGCCTCCAACCTCCCTGGCTCTTTGCTGAGGGAACAAAAGCCTGTGAAGGAGGAGGGGGATGTTTCTTCTGCCGCCAAGAGGAGACCAGACAGAGAGGAGACGCCCAGGTACAGACCCGAGGAGCCTCTCCACCGACAGCCACCACTGCTGTCCCCCAGCACCCTGCCCCGGCCCAGGCCTGAGGACAAACTGAGGAAGAAGAGGAAGCTGTTTGACGATGATGATGAAGAGGATCTCAGTTTGAGGAAGAAGGTCTGTGTAATAAACAGAGTGGCTCCTTATTTTTCCATATTACTGATCCAAGTGTTTGGGGATAACCGAAACAAAGTCATAAAAGTAATTCTTATAACATTTTTTCCTGCAGGAAAAATCAGATGATCCTTATTTTTCCAAACTTCTGCACCAAATCAAGACAGAAGAGGAAGACGAAGATGTGTATGAGGAGGAGGATGAAGACGGAAGGGAACTTCACTTCCGAAGTGGCATAGATAGGAAAGGGCGATTTGGGGACACTGAAGAAGGGGATTATAAGGACTCCAAGAATGACCTTTTGAATCCCTGCATTAAAACACCAGTTGGAGACAGTGACCAGTCCCACTGCAGCTCTCCACAGGCTGGCCCCAGCAGCGAAGGTGGGAGCGAGACCCAAGAGAAAGGTCCACGTCCAAAAGCTCGTCGTAAGCGACGTTTACCTAACAGAGAGCTGAGCCGAGAGCTGAGCAAAGCACTGAACCAGGAGATCCAGAAGACAGAGGACTGCCTGGCCAACGAGAACCGGCAGCCCCTCAAGGTGGAACCAGAGACAGAAAACGAGGAACCCAAGAGGTTGTTTCGCATCGGTAACGAACTTGGGGATCAGAGGGCCCACCTCAAGGCCAAAGAGATGAACGGGACCCCCTGGGAGCTGCGCCACTTCTACCCTAGTCCGATCACTCCGCTGGGCTTCAACAGGAGCACCCCGACCAATCGGCCGGTGCCTCCACGCTCCCCACCCAAGTGCGTCCAAATGGAGAGGCACGTCATCCGGCCCCCTCCGATAAGTCCACCTCCTGACAGGCTGCCTCTAAAAGATGGGAAAACACACGTCCTGCAGCGCGAAGTATGGATGAAGATATTTCACTATCTCACCCACCAAGAGCTCTGTGTCTGCATGAGAGTTTGCAAGACGTGGAACAGATGGTAAATGCACAACACACACACTTAAAATAGCATGTTTACATCATAGTTATAGTAAAAGAAAAAAACATAGAAGTGAGAAGAAGCAGTTTGCTTGTTGGTGTCCTACTTTATAAAGACATGGCATATATTACGATTCTTTCCTTCTGACTAGGTGCTGTGATAAGAGACTTTGGACAAAGATCGATCTGAACCGCTGTACCTCCATCACGCCGCTTATGCTAAGTGGGATTATCCGCAGACAGCCAGTTTCCCTGGACCTAAGTTGGACCAATATTTCCAAGAAACAATTAAGCTGGCTTATTAATAGACTGCCAGGTACCTGACTCTGACTCTTGATCTCCAGACAAGGAAAATTCTCTTTTTCCATTTCACTTGCTCTGCGTCAGTGTTTCAAAATGCTGCTTTATCTTTCAGGTCTGCGAGTGTTAAAGTTGTCGGGGTGTTCCTGGGCTGCCGTGTCTGCACTCTGCACCTCCAGCTGCCCTCTGCTGCGGACCCTGGATGTCCAGTGGGTGGAAGGACTCAAAGATCCACAGATGAGGGACCTTCTCTCACCCCCCACAGACAACAGACCAGGTAAAACACAAGCATCATCATTTGTAACATGAACATACATAAGGATTCAAACCCTAAGTGATTACTTCACTGAATGCAAACTATTTTGGAAAGACACTCTTAAAGTGGGTGACTTTCCTGTAGGTGGTGGGTCAGTTATATACATAAATACTGCACATGCTACCCACTCCAGTTCATACTCAAAATTATTGTTCCTTATTATTTTGCTTGAAAGACGTCCTTTAGGTATAGGTCTTAGAAATATGAGAGGCATTTATAGCTGTTAGGCATCTCTGATATCCTTGTAGACTTGTATGCACCTGCTGACAAAAAACAAAAATTGATCATTTATGTTCATCATGTGACCATTGAACAGGTCAACTGGATAACCGCTGCAAGTTGCGTAACGTGGAGGACCTGCGGCTGGCGGGCCTGGACATCACTGACACATCCCTACGTCTCATCAGTCGACAGATGCCTTTGCTGTCCAGGCTGGACCTGAGCTACTGCAACCACATCAACGACCAGTCAGTCAACCTGCTGACAGCAGCAGGGACCACCACCAGAGACTCCCTCACAGAAATCAACCTATCAGGTGAGATGTGGGACCTGAGGAGTGGCATCAAGGGAACACACAAGCACAAATTCAGGACTTTCTGAGTGGTTAAATGGTGCCAACGTAGAGGTGTGACGCAGTTGTTAGACGCTTCAATCGGTCAGTCAGTTTTTCAAGGGAGTCGCCTGGATCAAGCAAATTTTTTTTTGTCCCCTTAGTAAAAAGAAAAAGTCAATGCAAACTTAAATTAACAAAAGCCATTACATACCATAGCATGTACCCTTTTAATGTCTAACATAATAACGTGCTGCACAAAATCAGATATTTTGACTTGTCATAGCAGGAGATGACAGCTGACAATGAGCCATTATGCACAATACTAAGGTCCTTAAACCAGATCATCTCAAGGCCAATTCATGCTTTCTGTATGACCAATGCAGATCTGTGCACCTATTGTAGTATAATAGGTACATGTCAGTCTGTTTACACATCGGGCTGTATCACTGTGTCAGTATGATTATATGTGCCAAAAACAGTGAGTGAAATTCAAACTTCCTACTTTGTTTGGGCACCATCAGGGGAAGCACGTTTAAAATCAAAGCACCTAACAGTCCTGCAGCGACTACTTCACTTAAAACTTTTTTAATGATTCCTTGCAATCGCACAGCCTTTCTTCATAACAAGAATTTGTCTAAGTACAAGATGTTTTTCTGGCACTCGATGCGGTTGCGGTGCAGTCTTTGTGGTCACAAATTTTGGGCTGCACATGGATGTCTGCAAAGCAATGTGCACGAACCCTTGTGGACTTGAGTGGATAATAAAATTGATGCCATGTGTGCCCTTGCGGACAAAGAAAGCATGAGTATGCCTTTAGTTTACACAATGTCTTCCATTGAAGAGGAGTCTTAATTTAATTATCTGTTTGCAATTACTACAAAAGACAAACAAAATAGTTGTTACTCTTTCAGTTACCTGCTCCTTCATGTCACTAATCAACTATTTGGAAGTCTGCTAATAGACAGGATACAAAGATAGAAGGCTGTGTTTGGCATTCACAGTGAAACAGAGTTGTTCACTTACATCCCTTCAGTCTGTGTTTTCAGAAAATGTTTTTGTGGTAACCGCAGAGGAAGTGAATACAGTATGTTTACATTAATGTATTTCAGACAATGAATTTGCATGACAGCTGATGTCAATCGCTGAAATATTTAAATGCTGTGGGCTGCACTCTATTGATCCAAGAAATAACATACTGCGCTTAAGACAAATAAATTATAAAGTAAATATAACAATCACTGGACATTCTTCATGACTGTGATGTTTTTATAGGTGACATAAATGGTTTCATCACCACAAAGGTGCTTACACTAGCTTTGTTTGATTAGACTTCAGTTCAAGTGGAACTCTTCCTGATGTATGTAAGATCACCAAAATGAAATAAGAATGTCACTCTCCCAGTGTAGCTAGTGTTACAAAACAAAAAACTGTGTTTAAGAGCAGGCTGTCAAACTGTCTGTACACGCCCATGCATCCAGTCAGGAATAACCACTGAGAATATTTGTGTTGTTTACTCTTTGGGCTTGTAAATAGAAGCAGTTCACTCCAGGGGAATTAAAGGTGAGACTGCACAATAATGAACAAAATGATAATCACAATTATTTGAGATTAACATTATATATGATCATAATCATTGATTTAAGGGACATTTTTATTTTGCACTTTCAAATTTAAATAACCAGAACTCTGGTTTCATTTTCACATTGTGCTACAGTCCTTCAATTCTTCTGATCTTTACATCATAAGACTTAATATAAAGTTCTTCTTCACCTGATTTCAGTGCATAGCCTAGAGGCAAAATATTTTTAAAAAACTGTGCCCGATACACTTTACTTTATCAATATCTTCTAAACAATAGGCACTAAAATGTATTAATTTTATGTAAACACATCTCAAGCAGGTTACAATAGACACAAGTTAGGCAGCTTGTAGTCTCTACTTAGTTACTGCAGCAGCTCAGAAAGCTTTCTGGCCACAAATGACTGAAATAAGGCGTTCTAATGTCAGATTCAGCCAAGATGAAATGAACTGATTTTATCTACACGGACTGTTTTTCCAAAATAATTTGTAAATGCGTCGATCATGTTCGTTTAATTGTGGGAAGCCAAAATCATGATTAATCAGTCAAATTTTTAGTTTTATTTAAAGGTTAAAGTTTTAGTTACTTGATATTTAGAATGAGTTCTTAATGAACTGAATCTGCCTACTGGGACCAGTTTCAGTAACCACAGTTTTACAAGACAGGATCAACAGCAGATTTTCTGCACACATCCGATTATTGTTTTCTCTGTTTCTTTTTAGTCTGTAACCGAGTCACAGACCATTCCCTAAACTTTTTCAAGCGCTGTGGAAGCATCTGTCAGATCGACCTTCGCTTCTGCAAGCAGGTGACCAGGACGGCCTGCGAAAGGTTCATCGCAGAGATGTCTGTGAGCGTACCATTTAGACTGAAAGAGGAAAAACTGCTGCAGAAGGCAAGCTAGTTCCTAACAGGACAAAAAAGGTTGAAAGACTGTCTTTGCACTTAATGGAACAAATGGTCCTGTGATAAGGCTCTGAATCACTGTCAGGATAAACTAAAGTGAGAGATGGAGAGCTTGGACTCTAATGTAAGGAGGTGATAAACATTCACTGGACACATACAGACAAAATGGCATGCATGTATTTCTGTTGAGACTGTACTTTTATAAAGATGTGCTTGTTATTGACTGTTGGGTTATTTTTATTCTTTAAATATTTGAAAACACAGTATTTTTATACCAGCATCATTTCATGAGTATACAGTGTCTCAGGAGCTAAATATCACAGAGAGACTGTGCAGCATGTGAACTGAACATTATCCCCTTCAGTTTACCTTCATGTATCAGTGTCTGTGTGCCAAAATCTGCATTCGACTTTACAGTCATTTCACTATCGGACAAAATATAGCATGTACAGTAATATCCGACTAAATGATCATAAATACTTTAAATATTTAGAATGTATTTCGATGATAAAACAGAGTAAACAAATTCATATTCCTATCACACCCTCATGCCTTCAGTTATGTTAGTACTTTGAACTGTGGAGTGTTTTGCTTGATGGGGTTTTCATCAATATTTCAACATTAATTTATTGATTTTATTTTTTTTTTATTACAGTTTGTATTTATTCAGTAACTTGACATAGATGTCTGACATAGCTGGGTTGAATAATGCGTGCAAATAATTTATCAGAGTTGTGTGAGCACCCAGTTGGTGGACTTTAACACCCAAAAGTCAGTAGCAGGCACAGCAAACCTGACACTGACTTTCCATAATGCAGTCAACCTCAAACATCTGGTTCTCTATACTGGTTTATATAAGCAACTAATTATGACCTTTGCAAACAACTTATTTGCATACATTTAAAAATGTACTCCATACGGTAGGTGTTGTACTTTGGGTGTTGTGCTGTAATCTGTCACCTCAGGTGAATGTGATAATGTTTATATTTGTAAATCCAAAAATGAAGTGCTAATATGCATTAAAAGAATTTCATTTGTACTATCACTGAGTCTTCTCGATTCTCTTTGCTGTATTCTGATGGAACTTAAGGATGTCAGGCTGATTTGTTCCCTGAAGCAAAGCTAATAGAGAGCAGTGTGTCACTACTTTTGTCATCTCAAAACCCATAAAATGAGGCAGTGTTTACTTGTGACTCAATAGAGGGTATCGCCTCAGGGGACATGAGGGCTACGATGACTATGTCTGTTGGTCCACCACATTGGTTTAGCCTGAAACATGTTGCTACTTTTTGTACTTGCAATAATGGTCCTCAGAGGAAAAATCCCTCTGACTTATGCACCTTTTTCAGAACTTTCACACCTGCTAAACAGCAGTATCTTACTACTGTAAGGACGTTGGCATGCATGTTGGCATGAAATTTAAAGCTCAAAGCACTAAGCACAGCCTCACAGAGGCACCAGCAAGTAGTCAAACAATCAGGTTTTATTTGTATAGCAAGTCATACAAATGGAATGTTTCACAGTGCTGTAACACAACACACCCATAAATGATTATGAAAGGAAGGAAAAGTCAAAAAGTCAGGGTAGCAAAATAATAGGAAGTGTCATATGTAAAATAAAAAATACTAAGCACAAAAGAAGTGTAAAAATAATAAACATGTAAGAATCTGAAGAGGTAAATATACATTTTTCACAGAAAATAAAATGAAGATGAGTTCCATTGAACAGCCAGAGTTACCGCCTCGTGGTTGTAAAGCTCCACTAGAATGCAGCTCACAGCCACATTTGTTAGGACTTGACCTTTGACCTTTTAGTTATGAAACGTCATCGATTTATTAGTTTATTAATAGATATTTGTGTGAAATTTTGTCATGACTAGTGTCTTAATTCTCAAGTTGTGGCCAAACGTGTGGTTTGTGACCAAACGGTCACTTTGACCATTAAATCCTAAGTAGTTCATCCTCAAGGCCAAGTGGCTATTTGTGCCAAATTTGAAAAAATTTCCTCAAGACATTCAAGAGGTTTCACATCCATGAGAGGGAGATGGATGTATGAATAATCTGAAAAATAATGCCTCTGACCTCAGCTGTGACTAGTGCGGATGCATAATGTTTTTCTTGTCTTCTTGGGACCACCTGGGGACCCAAAGTTCAAGATTAGTAACTACTGATAATAAAGTATATAATATGATTCTCACAAAGGAACAATGTCATAAACACAAGAGTTCATACTGTATCTGTCCTTCTGCTAATAATGTATGTAGCTATATTGCTTGGGCTTAATCTAGTGATTATTTTGTCAATAACTTACAATCACAATCAGATTTTTTTTCCCTTTTTTTTTTTTTGTCTGTAAAATATCAGAAAAAATATGCCACGCAGAGTCAGAATATGAAGTTTCTCAACTGTTGTCTAATTATTAGTCTCAAACCCCCGAAAAAATGCAATATCAAACAAAAATCCAGAACATGATCACATTTGACAAACTGAGATAAATTTGTGTTGCTCTGTTAATCAGCTGCTCATTTCAACACTAGTTATTACTTTACCCAAGGTAGTACAGGGACACTGCTTGTGATGCATGATTATACAAAAACAGACTTTAATTAAAATCTTTAATTACCAAAATAAAAAGTTCAACATTCCAATACAAAGACCAAACCTTGCACACAATTACACCCTTTCTGAAGGAAAAGTGCAACCCGTTCCGCTACTCGTCATGATTGTAGAGGACATCTTTACTGTAATAGCAGCAATGTTGACCTTGTGAGGGTACAGTACAGAGCACAATACTTCTAAATGAGCAGGATTCGGGGAAAACAAAAGCAGGGAATTTGTTTAATAAGCAGGGGGGGTATAAAGAGGAGGATGTAACATAACCAGTGTCATAAAGCTTCTTGTCATGCTCTGGTTCAAGAGGGACAGAGAGTTCAAGCAAACTAATGCAGATTAAACACATTTCAAATCACTTGACAGGAACGCAACTCTGTAATAGCAAACTAACCCAATCCCGGGGACATTTCAATAATCTGATATTACACAATTTAAATCAAATGGAAAAAAAATATAGATATATACATCTCATATGGATCAATATATGCAAATGTACATTAGCAAGTCATTATTTCTATATACTTTCTATACCACAGGTGTCAGTAAACTCATAGCTAGATCTTTGAATAGTTAGTTTAATACATTACTCCTAAATTCAACTAAAAAGCATTAAGACACTTCATTCCACTCCCAACAACAAACAAGAGTTTCACATCCACAGTTCAGCTGGAAAACAGGGAAGATAGCTGGATGAGTTAGCACCGGTTTTTGTCGTTTGTCTCTGCTGAAGTGCAGAGACAGGACAGAGGTGACAGCAGAGGTTAGCTATTGCTGTAATGACAGACTTACTTACTTTCTAAATGTGTAATGCATTACAGTAAGTGCTTATATTGCAAAACAACTCAATATAATTAATTGAATTCAACTTTATCATAAATCCCCATGGTCAATCACCAATATCTTTAAATCACAATGACAGAGCACCTGTGAGCTGAAACTTGAAAAGGAAACGCAAGCTCAAGGATTTCTAATTAGCATTTCTCTCTGATTAAACAAAGGTAGTGGACCTCAGGACTCAGTCAAGCATTCAAGAACAAGTACACATTACCTCAATCACTATTACTGGTCATTGCTTGAAGTGGGATGTGAGCAGTGGTGCATTAACACACAGTGTGAACAAAGTGCTTTCTGATCTAACATGCTGAAGAATCAACAGCCACAAACTGTCCTACACAGCTGAGGGGGGGAAAATGGGTGAGAAGCTTTAGGGCATGACCCATTATTTGGCACCTAGTTCACTCGCCTCCTCTCTCCTGTGTTGAGGTTCAGTATGTGTCTGCCCTCGATGTTACTAAGATATGTAGTCACTTGCAGCAGTTGTAAAGAGAGGTGCTCTTAAGAATACCCAGCAGAGCTGAGTACCAGCTACAGTTTATAGGCAGATCTGAGGGTGATGTGTTGTGTTTAACAAGACTGCACGTGGCTTGTGCCACACATTCTTTGCTTTGAAAAACCGTAAGAAAAACAAAACAGACACTTAAGACTGAACACAGATAAGAGATATGTTAACTTGAGGAATGATTCATAGGAGAGTACGGTCCTACGCTCTGCCCACCGGTGAAACCAAATAGTCAAATTCTTAAGAAAAACACATTTCTCATATTTCAATGTGCAAATAATGTGAGACTTAAGGGAATACAAACATCCGCAAAATAAGTCTTTTGGGGACTCAAAGGTGATGAGCTGCATTGCTGAGATAAGGTACAGTCTCAGTCTGAAGCAGGTGCAGTGGTGCTGCAGTGGTGCATTAGGATTTGAAGACGTGCACGGCCCTCACAACGTACTGCCTGCAGATTGGGCATTCGTTCATCCTCTTGCCACACTTGGTGCAGGTGACCATGTGACCACACTCCAGGAGAACGCAGTCGATCACGGCGTCCATGCAGATCCTGCACAGGTTGTCGTCGTGAATCGTCAGAGGACAGTTCTCACCATCTGCAAGAGAAAGACGCAAAGAAGTGACCGGAAATGTGAAGAATCTGCTTTCAGCATGGAGTGCTATATCATGCATCATATGAGGGACGACGGAGCACTGAAATACTCAGCAGCTTAATGAAAACCCCTCATCTGATCCAGTGCACCTTCTCTGGGTAGGGTCATGCTCACTAGCTCCTGCAAAATGTCAATGCCTGGTATGGCGATGTGTCAAGACGTTTCTATGACAACCACACAGTCTTTATCACTGGAAGCGTGCTGCTACGAGAGTGAATGTACACGGCTAACATACTGCGGCTTTCAGTATAATTAGCTTCACATGTTCCACACATGAATAGACAACTGAGGGGAGATTGATCTCACGGTGGATCAATGTTCTGGGAGCATGACAAATGAAGTTAAATTATTCAAATTCATATTCTTGAAGTGGAGACATGAACGTTCATTTTCATCCTCAATGAAACAGCGAGAGACCCTCACAATAAATGCCATTCCACAGGAAGCACCACATATAAGGGTTTCACAAAGAAGTGGGCTGAATGAGAACAGGTTCACAATGAATACAGATGGGTATGTGATTCTGCTCGTACAATGGAGAGGCGAGTCACAGAGAGAACATGTGACCACAGCGATGGTGGCGAGGAGTCTGGAAGCCTTACCTCCGATGGCACCATTGCAGATAGGAGGGGGGAAGGCCATCACTTTAGTGAGGGAGGAGTAAAGCAAGCATGAGACATTGTCATCGTGGTTCCAAATGAGAAACGACCTGCTTCTGATCAGTGTACCTTACTGTAGATTATTACTACTATCACCTTCACTGTACAGTATTGTCAAATGAAGCAGAGGTATTACATTTCTATGCATAAAAACAGGATGTGGTATCCAATACTGACATCGAGGGCAGTGTGCACACCAATCAGTGACAACTTACCTGTGGTTACAGTACTGCTCACATTTTCCACTGCAAGAAAAACAAATTGAATTTACTATTACAAGTTACTATGACAAGCTATATGAGAGCATTAGATGATTTCTATGGTACATATAATGAATTGGGACCTTTTTTATAGCAGAAACCTAACAAACAAAAGCACACAGTATTTATTCAGCGTGACAAAATGAATACCCACATGATTTCCTGTTCTCCTCTGTCTCTCTGTACAGCCTGCTGACGCGTTCCACAAGCTCCCACTTCTCACAGCACCCTGAATAGTTGACAAAATTCCTGGCCAGTATCTCCTTCAGCTGCCTGACAGACAGGCCCTCAATATCCCTCAAACTGGAGATGTCCGAGAGGGACGCTCTGGCCCGACGTCGCGTCTGAGGGCTCACCTGAAAGATGCAAAACACCACTAAATTAGATGTTTTGGACACAATTTCCCCCATTTCTTTTCATGATTTTATCCTCCATGTCCATCATATTTGATTTCATTTCTTACTACTTTTTTGGTGCAAAAAGCATTTTTTGACTTACAGTGCAGAAATACACAGATGAACCACAATATTAAAGATAAACAGCTGAAATGAATCACATTGATCATGTCCTTCTTGTTCTGCTGGGAAAGCATGGATCTTTACATTCATCAGCTCTTGTTTTATTCTATTTATCGCCTGGCACTGTTTGCACTTCCTTTTTAATGTCTAATGCTGTGTTTTATGTTGATCCTGTCTGTCTGTAACTCACTGTTATTTTTTAATTGTTATGTTTGTGGAGGACAGGCTTCACGGTGTTGTCTGTCTGTGATTCCATGTTGTATTGTTTTGTTATTTGCAAACAGGTCTCTCTTGAGAATGAGACCCTGTGTCTCAATGAGATTACCTGTATAAATAAAGGAAATGATAATAATCGTTCATGTGGATATTACGTCAACATGTAGCACCTATTATTTAACCAAGCACACTCCTGCTCAGGCAATGGCAGTTGCCACCTCTAGCAGGACAACGCAACTAACCACAGCACAAAAAAACTGCTAAGGAATAACTCAAGGTGGAAGATGCCCAAGAGTTGATGTACAAAAGACTATTATCTGCCCTAGCCTCCAAACTCCCAAGATCCTAATCTGATCCAGCATCCACTGGATATACCGAAATAAGCCAGACACGCAGAGGCCCAACCCAGCAAATCGTAGGATCGGCTTTCAACATCCCAGTGCAAGACACCACGAGACACCCAGAGAGGTCAGGTATCCCTGCTCCGACGGGTCAGAGCTGTGTCTGCAGCATGACGAGAACCTCCACAATGTTAGGCGGGTGGTTTTAATATTGTGGCTGATCAGTGGATATTTAGTACCTCAATCTACTGAACACCTCAATTCTTGCAGCATTGGAGAGAACTTGCTGATATGCAGTTCTTTCATTCCGATGCAGTCAAGAAATTCAACGCATTAGCGTCTAATTTTTAACCAGCATATCACTTTCCTTGCAATCCAAACTCTAAAAGTTACAACACAAAATTATACATAATGCTGTGTCACCAAGTATTTCTGTTTCTAATCCAGCATCAACATCTAGCTACAGAACTAAAATTCATTCATCCCTAATCCACAAAATGCATGAATTAAAAAAATAATAATAAGATCAATAGGAATGCATGGATCACCTCAGGAGTGTGTTCACTGGGGTCCAAGTTAAGAAGAGACACTGATGTAGCGTCACCTATATCCTGCAACAGAACAACAAAAACAGTAAACATTAGTGTTGACTACATGTTAGGAACACACTCGTCTACTGAGGATTAGGATTAGACGCTCTTCAGTCAGCCCATTGATACCTTGGGAACGACAATGCTGAGTACCTTCCATTCATAGAAAAGCTTACTGATCCATGAGCAGGCCAAGTACAAGTATTTATAGTAGATCCTGGCTGCTTGGAGCTCAGCTCCATTTTTAGTGCAAGTTGTAGCTTCTTTTACTTTTTGTCACTTTGTTTCTAGAGTTCTGATTGGTCTTGTTTTTAGTGGCTTACAAACTGTAGTAAAAACAGGATGAACACCGTGTCTCTCTTCAACACATAGCCTATGGTGGCATGTTAAGTGCTCCCCATAGGCTCATTTGTGGTGATTTGACAGACAAGATCTGCAAAAGTAGGAATGTGGAAAAACAACAATAACTCTTTAAAATGTAGGCTTTGTGCTTCAAGGCCACCAGCTTTCAGAATTTGTCGTGTTACTACTACTTGAAAGAACAAACAAGAGGTAATAACTAGCAACAATACTGAGAAATGGCTGTTATAGCTCGGTTTCTAAGTAGATAATTGTAAGGATCTTGCTAATATGTAGGGTTCGCACACGTTTAAATGCTGATCCTGACCTGGTTGGTATCAGAGCTGTCACTCCTGCTGAGTTGTTCCTCCTGAGAGGCAGCGAAAGCAGACAGCTCTGAGGCAGACTGTGTGGTCGAAGGGGTTGGTGTATACAAGGAACGCGAGTGGAGGCTGGCTGTGTCGCCGTCCTCCTCTTCCTCAATGCCTTGGTGACGGAGCACCAAGTCCACCAGGTCTTCCTTTTCCCTGCAGGTGTCAGTGGGGATGTTGCGCAGCAGCAAGTATTGACGCAGGTCCTTTACTCGCAGACGCATAAGCCGTGGTCGCTGAAACGCCGTGGCCTTCAGCAAGTGACATGTGGCACAAATGCGGAGATTCTCCTGAAGCACGGAGCACAGAGAGCAGAAGCTCTTCTTGCAGTCGCAGCAAATATACTAAGGAAGAACAGAGCGAAGAAAAACAAGATGAAATGAGGCCACTGGTGATTCATGCACACCTTCAACCAAGTGTTATTGCCAAAAATCCCTCATGACAGAGTGATGCTGTGGACATAAAAATGTAACCAAAATTCCACATTCTCCTACTTGTTTTTTTTTTTTTTTCCGTACAAAAATTTTAGATTTTACAGAAAAAAAAGGAAAACGAGACTTAACAAATCACTCCATTTTTCAATCACTCACATCTGCTCTTCCTCTCCAGGCACAGAGACCAGGAGGCACTTTCTTTTAAGTGACAAACATCAAACAGTAATAAATGCAAGATGTGGGATTAGACTGGCACGATGAGCGAGTGAAGCACAGAGTTCAGACAGAATGAGACCCTGTGAGCCATACGTGAACATGAGCGTTCAGTGAAGATATTACTGCGGCAGCATGTCGGTCCATCTGTCTTCTGACTTAGTCTATTTGTCCCCTCACACATAGATATCGGTTCAGCGCTTTAGAAAAAAAGCCATACTGTATTTTATGATTTGAACATGTGCTTAATTTAAAATAATTAGGGTAAATGCTGCCTTGTTAATTTCATGTTTAATTTCAAGTAGTAGACAAGAAAATGAGCATAAACATGCACTCTATCTACAAGCCAAAAGCACCTCTACCTAAAATATTCATTTAATATCCCCCTCTGCTTCTACACATGCACCTCTTCCCTCTAATTAAGTCATCAGCTCAGCTAACATGTGCTGGCACCACACAGATCATCCAGACACCTACCTTCCTCCTGAAGACTGAGAAGGCCTGGCCACAGGCCTTGCATACAACACTGGGACTCCCTGAGCTGGTGGGGGGGTATGTGGAGTATCCCGCACTGGGGGCAAATCTGAAGGGTCCAGCACCGGCCCCAAACCCTGGCTGCTGGCCTCTGACGGCCCCAGTACCCATGACTTCATTCAGCAGACCACAGCATGAAGCCCACATGGACGAGGCCCCTGCCTGACATGAACAAAACATCCTCACTTCAGTGTCTGCTGTCCTCCTCACACCAGTCTTGTTGTAGCACCACTATCATTCAGACACACATGCACCAAAGAAACAAGTCTGCACTTTGCATAGAGGCCACATATGAGTGCTAATTATAGATGAGATGACTAAAAGCCTTCACCCACAGTGCTGGATGAACACAAACTGTGAGAAGAGCAAGCAACTGTCAACACACTGACTGCCACAAGCAATTAGGCTACACAACCGCTGATTAAATTATTCCTGCTAAACAGCTCGTTTTAAGGTTACAAGAAAACAGAGGAGCGACTAAGCCAATATTAAATGCAAATAATACAGTCTCCCAAATAATTTCATTCAATTTCATCCAAGTGGAGGTTTAGTGGCAGCTGTCAGCGCTAATTAGCTGAGTAACACAACATTCAGCGACGTGAAGCTTACATTAGTAGCTAACGTTAGCTAGCTGCTGCTGCTAGCGACAGTCTGTCAGCGGCGCTAAAACAGAAGCACAGCTAATGTGGAGAGAAAAGCACCTTCATTGCAGCTCCGGCGTGTCTACTGACAAATAAGAGATTGACGGCGTAAGCATTGCAATGTGTAGCGTCTCTTATTCAGCTCAAGTGCCTGGCCTGGATGCGTCTGGATGTGACGAGACCGACGGTCGAGCTCCGAGTGCTGCTGCTGCTTCTTCGGTTTACGGAGCAACTGCAGCCAGGCGGAACATTACCGCCCCCTACTGCTGCTGTTATGCACTGCAATACACAGGGTGCAACACCAGGGAGTGAAACCCTGTGCAAAACCATTTAAATGTCAAATTTCAAATTGCACCATCTTTCAAAGGGTGCATTGTTTTTATTTTCAGAA
>NW_007579481.1:102906-110611 GCF_000690725.1 Stegastes partitus | reverse complement strand
AACGGTTACTAATCATCTGATACATGCTGGCTAACTCTACAGGGCTTAGGATGAACATCTGATACATGCTGGCTAACTCTACAGTTGAAGTTGTCAGTGCAGGATGAATTTTAAAAATAAAGGTAACTAGCTAATTGCATATAACAACCTCTTTCTGGACTTAATATATATTTCTGGTAAGACTGCTGTATATAAGAACACACAGCCCTTCTAGTTGCTAGCGTGGTTTCTAGGTGTGTAACCTGCTTCATTTACTTTGATGGTTCACACTGAAAGGATGTGTGTATGTCTTGTTCTTACTTTCATTCTGCTTTTGCTTTGTAGCTGTACTGAAGGCTGGAGTCCTGGGAGGTGGAGGCTTTGCTGCTTTCTGTGCAACAATTGAATATCATTTATATATATATATATATGTATGAATTAGTAGTTACTTGTAGTCTAGTAATGTCTGTCTTTTCTGTAGCCACTAAAAAATGGTTACATGCTCTGACACACTCATATGTTTAGCTTTTTCTTTCCACCTTGCACAAACTTGTTATTTACTTTTGCTGACCAGAGGTGTTGCTGCCTTGTCTTTAAGGTTGGCTAAGGAGTTTAGTTGTTTTCTTTTGTTCGTTTTTTTGTTTTACCTACTTTGTTAGCCCTCGTGTGGTTTTATTTGGTTCATTAATTTAGCAACACCCATGGGCCCGGTTTCTTTGCAGTTTTAACTTCACCTTTCTTTTTTATGAATTATATCACTGAGCAATAACTTGCTTTACCAAACCAAGAACACCTGCTTTTATGTTTTTTCCCTTTTCCTTAGCAGAGCTGGGATATGTTGTGGAAATCAGGGAGATTGTTTGGAGGATGAGGAGGCAGACACAGAGAGACACGTTGGAATCTCAAATGGCTTCTGTTGTAATAATGTTTACTGATCAGGAGATGTGACGCCAACAGAGCAGCAGTACATGCAGGCTGTGTCAGCATCAATTCTGAGGATCCTCTCTCACTGTTAGGTATATATTGAATCTGGGTGAGGGGTCAGATTTAGATTACAGACCAATGTGGAGACAGCTAGTCTGCTTAGTATTGTTAGAAACAGATAAGTCCAACCTTGACAAGAACAGAGAGTTCTATCATGTCTTCCTCCTACTACGGTAGCGCTTGTCTGTCGGATAAGCCACAACAAGGCAAGATGAGGCCTTCACATGGAGACAGGGCTCAGGTTGGTAGAGGTAAAAGGAGAGCAGAGACCAAAGAGACCTGCTCTAATCAATAGGCTAATTTGAGACAATGTCTCGCTAACAGCTAAAAGGAGATATGTTATAAGAGAAAAGGGTCATTTTTTTTCCTTCATAGGATGTAACAAACATTTTGGAACAAAACAACATAAATATATTTCTATTTCTAGTCTACAGACTTTGTGTTGTAGATTTAATTTGTAACAACTCACTTACCCACATTTACAGACATTTTTGCAAAAATCACCAAAAACCTTAAACCACAAAGTAAATGTTATTTATGTCATAATTTTTAATGCCATGCTGATACAGCTGGATCACAACAAATGTTCGTAACATTTATGCAAAATTTCTTCCAGTGAATATTAATATTATGAGTTCTTACAATTTTAGATGAAAGTAAATGCTACTTTTTTCATTTTTTTTACGATATTCATCTCAAGTTTTGATTTTGTGCTAATACAATTGGATCGTATCAAAAATAATTTATAAAACAAAGCAAATATTACTTTTTAGAAGTATTCATAAATGAACACAGAATGTTAGCAGCTTTTAATAGGCTACCTTAGTAATGTCATACTTTTGACGCATGGGTGTTTGTGTGCATATGACTGAATGAGACGGAGAGGCTTGATGTCTTCAATTGTCATTCAGTATATATTATTGATTATTTATTAATGCACTATTATGTTCATCAAAGGTAATTTAACTACTAGTTTATATAGTTTAACTACTACTTTACCTACTTTTTCTGCTGGGCAACTTGCGAATCTTGTCTTAGAGATCAATATATTTTCTCATCTGTCATCTATAATATTTAATCCAGATTTATTTGTCAATTATATTTTGTATCATTGGCCTGTCACCTTATAGCTAGAAGGTCCTGGGTTTGAATCTCGGCCTGGGATCTTTCTGTGTGGAGTTTGTACGTTCTCCCCATGCAGCATGAGTTCTCTCCGGGTTCTCCAGCTTCCTCCCACAGTCCAAAAACATGCTGAGGTTAATTGGTGATTCTAAATTGTCTGTAGGTGTGAATGTGAGTGTGCTTGGCTGTCTGTAAGTGTAGCCCTGCGATAGTCTGGCGACCTGTCCAGGGTGTCCCCTGCCTTCGCCCTAAGTCGGCTGGGATAGACTACAGCCCCCCGCGACCCTAGTGAGAATTAAGTGATGTATAGATAATGGATGGATTACTAAGCATAAGACAGAAGCCACTTTTAAATATTCATATATTTTAAATAATTTAATTTGCTATACATTGACTAAATGTTGTTGTGGTATTAATAACCCAGACTTAGATTTTTAATAATTATTGTAAACTTTAACATATTTAGTTTTCCAACAACTTCAGGGGCTAGTGAAAAGTTAATATTAAGTTGTGTTGTAGCTGTTATTGTAATTTATTGTTCCTCTATTTTATTGCTTTGTAATTTTTTTAATTGTATTTTTATGGTTTGTCTGTATGGTTCGCAACCCTGGCCGCCAAAAAAAACGATTCTTATTTAAAAATTCTAAATAAATTAAATGTGTCTAAATGTGTTACAGTGCCGCTCGTACAGTTGCCTCCTCCCTCTCTGTGAGCGCGCCAATAACAACAGTCCCTTTCTGATGACGTCACAGTTTTAAGTTTGAGCGCGTTCACGGCGCCGAGCAGGAAAGTTTGGTCGCACTGACGATGGAAACCGACGCCGGTGTCAGTTTGATGATAATGTATGAGGACGAGTCGGTGGATGTTCGTTACGGAAACGGAGCACAGTTACAGCTGTCACCGTGTGGCTGTGAATTCACGCTGGTGAAACCCGCGGACCCCCGAGGACTGCTGCCCCCCGACAGAGTCCGACAGAGGAGCCGGTTCACCATCAGCACCTACAAGGTAGAAACATGGACGTAGAAAGGTTACTATAGATACTGTGTTAGCTGTTGTTTGTGCTTCCAGTGTTACAGTGTTACAAGGGAGGCAATGGCTGTTTTTGTTGAGAAACATTTACACAGTTTGGCTTTTTTTTTTCTTTTTTTTTTTACATTAAAGTAACTACAGTATGTCAAAAAAAAAGAGTGTCTCATTATTTCCGTTTCTCACATTTCCGCAAATATCTTTTCATGGGACAACACTGAAGAAATGTCACTTTGCTACAATGTAAAGTAGTTCGTGTACAGCTTGTTTAACAGTGTAAATTTACTGTCCCCGCAAAATAACTCAATACACAGCCATTAATGTCTAAACCGTTGGCAACAAAAGTGAGTACACCCTTAAGTGAAAATGTCCAAATTGGGCCCAAAGTATCAATATTTTGTGTGGCCACCATTATTTTCCAGCACTGCCTTAACCCTCTTGGGCATGTAGTTCACCAGAGCTTCTCAGGTTGCCACTGAAATCCTCTTCCACTCCTCCATGACGACATCACAGAGCTGTTGGATGTTAGAGACCTCCACCTTCCTTTTTAGGATGCCCCACAGATGCTCAATAGGGTTTAGGTCTGAAGACATTCTTGGCCAGTCCATCACGTTCACCCTCAACTTCTTTAGCAAGGCAGTGGTTGTCTTGGAGGTGTGTTTGGGGTCATTATCATGTTGGAATACTGCCCTGCGGCCCAGTTTCCGAAAGGAGGGGCTCATGCTCTGCTTCAGGATGTCACCTGTACCAACTTTTGTGACATACTGTAAATAGGCAGACCCATCTCTGTTCAATGTCATTTTATAACAGGAGCTGATGGTAGCTGCACTGGCTTTCAGGAATAATTATGCTAGTCGGCCATATCTGCCAGAGGAACTCACCCCTGCTGACCTCAAGAAGGTATTGAGCTACTTCTTTGCTTCTTATTAGTCCCTCAGGTTATGTGTGGGAAGTAATATCAGTATCTGTATGTTCTACGTGTCCCCTCACAGCCTTTTTTCAGTATTGATTCAGCTGTGCAGTGGCCTGAGCCGTTGTCTTACCAGGCTGTGCTTGGACCCGGAGGCGAGACCATCGTCAGGTCAGAGGAGGGACGAGCTGCGTTGGTGCTCTCGCCTTCGGGTGAAGAATTCTCCGTCGAGTTCACATGCAGCCTGAGTCGAAACCAGCACCATGACATGCAGCGTTTAAACAGAGATGGCGGTGAGCAGCAAGCGAGCAATCGGATCTGTGACAGCACCAGTGATCGGACCGAGGAGGTTCATCAGGGAGGGAGAAGCGGAAGGAAAAATCTGACTAGATCAAGGTCTCCTCAGATGGTCAGCACTGCACAGCCAAAGGTAATTCTTCTTAGAAACATTCATGTGCTTAGGTCTCAGGTTTGATAGCATAAATCATTTCGCTTCTGCTCCCAGCCTGAACAGATATATCAGTCCACTACAGTGGTACAGCATCACTCTTGCTGTGCTGTTGATCCTGTGTGGGCCTACCCTCTCTCCTTGGCTCACTATCACTGGACAGCTCGTCTCTCCAAATCTAAAGATGTTGGAACAGAGAGAGGGAGCAATTCTAGTCTGGTAGACAGGAGAATAAACACATTGGATATCCCCAGTGAAGAAAGAAAGACCCACCTTCCTCAGGCCCTGCCTCTAACATGTCCATCACCTCACAGACACAGGTTTGTGAATTAATAACAGTCATGTTTTGCCTGATGTAGCAATGTTCAGTGACTAATTTAGGCTTCTTTACTCATGTATTTAAGGTGGAAGGTTAAAGACCCCCTGGCCAAAGAAGAACATTCAGACCTTCCTACAGAGCCAGTTAAAATAATATGGTGTCAAGGAGTTACCTATAGGTAGGTATGAAGGTTCTCAGATTTAACAAGGACATTGAAGATCTTTGAAAGTTGATATCTGACTCTAAAAAAAGAAGAAAGAAGAAAAAGAAAAAAGTTTCCTCTGTAAAGGTTATGCCTCACCATTTTAACATTATGGAAAGAATGTATTTTTTCTTCTACCTTAATTTGAAGCCAAATATCATGACGTGATATACACTTCCCAGCCACAACATTAAAACCGCCTGTCTAATACTGTGTTGGGCCCCCTTGTGCTGCCAAAACAGCTCTGACCCATCAGGCCATGGAAACTGGGACATTGACAGTGGACCCAAGGTTTCCCTGCAGAATTAGAACAAGATGATCAATGTTATTCACTTCACCTATAAGTGGTTTTAATGTTGTGGCTAAATATGTGTATTTACAACTACACTGTGATTGTGTGTCTACTGTGAAGGATTCTGAGTGGAGCTGTCTCAGTCATAGAGGTTTCCCCAGGAGATGGATCCATCATCCGGTCTAACGGTGTCCTCACCTCTTATTTTACCCACCTCAAACCTGAGCTCCAGTCAGTTCAGGTCGGTTTCACTTTTTCATCACAGAAATGACACATTCCAGTCTGTATCTACACATGTTTTTAAATCCTACTAATCCTACTGTGTCTATCTCGCAGGTGAAGGAGGTAACTTACTTTTTAAACAGTCTTCCGCCCGATGTGCTTGGACAGGCCTACTCTGTTTGCTCTATAGTGAGTCGAGCAAGTAGGTAAGCTAACCATGTCATCACAGTCTGATGAGTTGAAGGACTTTAATTTGCTCAGGTCTTTATCCATCATATAACTGTTTTCCAGGATCCTCACTTGCTACAACCAGGCCAAGGAGTCACTAAAGCTTCCTGCCACACCCAGCTGCTTGCAAGCGGTCAAACAAGTAGAGTATAGCTGCAAATACTTACATTATTTCTAGAATAATCAAGCTCTCAAATAGATAATAATGTTATAGAATTATGTTTGCAGGACATACATTTTTCTAAACCAGCCCCACTTGAAGAAAACCTGTCCAATGCTGTGCAACACATACATTTAACAGAGACAGCAGACACTGTGTGAGTTGCGTTTCTCAGATCACTCTGTTTTTATTTACTGAATGCAGGATACAGTGTTAGCAGCTTGTATGTAATATTGATTTAACCTCCTGTTCACTTCAGGTCAGATCTTGTTGCTGCAGAACTGGAGAAGATAAAGCGATTCAACTGTATCCTTCAGTGCCGCAAACCCTGACTGTCAGTTTTTGTTGTAAATGTTTGTAAGTCAGACATGTTTATATTGAGGGTGACTTTGTGTACTCTTTAACATCCTGTGGACAGTTTTGCTGGAAAACAGCCACCTGCTGAGGAATAAGAAAGGGCACGCAGACCTGGAAGGCAGCTCTGCAGAAGTCACTCATGAACCAGTAAATGAGAACTGCATTGCTGAAGCTCTTCAAAGGACATCTAAAGCCATACAGGATATTGATGCTCTCATATCTGCAACCGCACTGACTTAAAAGAGTCTTTTAAGTTAAATAAGACAAACATGCAAATGAGTTGGCCTGCAAAAACTTAAAGCTGTACAGACTCTCAAATAAAGACCTCTTTTAATGTGATGGTAGCACATAGTGTTTTCACACATTGCGTTAAACTGCTTAATGTGCAAACACAGAATCAAACAGCATGCATGCAGCAGTGCTTGAAACATGAGTTTCCCACAAATCCTAAAAGAGCAAGAAAACCCAATTAAAAATATATGACAAAAATATGTGGGATTTTTCATTAGGAGAAGAATGTGATCTAATGCTCTGTGAGTGACAAAGTATGTGAATCTCATGGTACCGTTTGGTCCAATCAGAGTGAACTAGTGCTGTTGAATTTTGTCTGTGTTAAATACCAGTAGGATGATCCGTGTTCTGTAAGGGGAACCAGCAATACAAACAGTCCTGGGAGGTAATCAGGACCAAATATAGAAACATTTATGCGATTTTTACATCACTGACTAAATATAGAGCATTGTGTGTCGTATCGTAGCATATATTTCACAATATACAGTGTATATATATATACAAAAAGGGTTTCTTGTATTTACCTAATTTTGTTTTAAACAGAATTATATATATGAAAGACGATAAAAACTGTGCAGATAATTTCTCAATTACAGATAAAAGCTTTGACCTTCAGAACATCTTTGTAAAATGTTTATGTACAACTTCTGCCTCTCAGGAAAAAAAAAAACACTCTCCACCAAAACTTGATCACTTGTTTCTGCATTGTACTGTAATCAGGCAGTGTGTTGAAATGATAAACGACCTATCGAGATTATCATTTTATATGATATGACTTTAATTTTTTAAATCTTTACTCACAAGATGTGTGTTTCCTTGCAAACTTTGCTGCAACAAACTTCATCCCCTTTTTACACACTTTGTGCAGTAGTTCAGTGCCTAATTAACAGGTGTACTGGTGGGTTTTACAAGGTTTTATTCATAGCAAGTGAACACCAGTTGCTGTTTCGTGATAATCTGAGAGACTGAAATGCTGAAATACTTCCTTCATAAGTGAAGCTTTTATTTTTGAACTGAATCTCATTGACACATACAAAGATCAGATGAGTGACTACTAACTAATCTATGAAACAAAAGATGCCTTTGTGAAAATGTTACCTATTTGTTGATAACTCATTTGTGCCTTGTGTTGCTATTTATGTTAATACTTGTTACTGTGGTATAA
>NW_007579481.1:75491-101901 GCF_000690725.1 Stegastes partitus | reverse complement strand
TAGAGTGACCAAGTTAGAGCCTAGACCTTAGTCCTATGAGAATTTATGGGTGGACTTGAACAAGGCTGTTCAGTCACGAGCAGAGCTTGAGCAGTTTTCAAAAAAAGAATGGAATAAAATTGCACTGTCCAGATGTGCAAGGCTGATTGAGACCTTTCTACATAGCCTCAATGCTGTAATTTTGCCCAAAAGTGTTTGTGCTAAATACTGGTTTGAAGGGGATGAATACTTATTGTTTTAATTAATTGACATTACTTTGTAGAGTCATTTTTTTTGTTTTGTTTCGTTTTGTTTTTTGTAAATTCTTGCCAAAAAAAGCCATGTTAAATTGACTATGAGTCAATTTTGAAAAGCAATAAAAGGGGAAACCTTTCAAGTGGGGTGAAAACTGACATGTATGGCAACGTGGATCATCTAGAGACAAGGTTTTACTGTTTTGGTGTGCCTTTGAACGCCTTTTGGATGCTTCACATTTGGTTCCGCACAGAGATCACAGTGACTGTATTTAAATTCAGCACTAATAGAGGCAGTAGAGGGCAGTGTTTAACCAAAAAATGAGAGTCACTGTCTTATATGGAGCAAGTGTTATGTGAAATAAATATATGCACAACTAAAATGCTTCTCATTCAACATTGCACATTTAATTCTTTCAAATAGTGAAGAAAAAAAAAGCCGTTTTGTCGTCCACAGAATGCTGATTGTTAAGTTGGGGTGACACCTATTGGTTAACATTACTACTGCAGCTGTGATCGAATGCTGCCATTTGGTTTTTACACCTGAAACCTTCAACATCTTGAACTATTTTAACTTTTATTCTTATAATTTACACTTTTTGTTGAAGCACAGACACTTTGTTGGGAATTTTCTGTTCAGTAGCCTAATTTAACACTTTTAAATATAAAAGTTTCAACTACAAACTGCCTCTGAATGTTTTTTTTCTTCCTCTTTTCCTTTTAGAGTTTCTCCATTATTTTACACAGACTTGATTTTCTAAAATATATATATTATTAAAATTCTATGTAAAAACCTGAAATAATTTTAGTGTTTCCTTACAGACTGCATTATGAAATTAGCTAATCTTCTATAATGTCTGTGAAAATGTGAAGGGTCTGGAGTTTGCACACATGAATATCTAAACCCATAGATTGGTTTGAAGTGTTTATACTTTGTTTATGAATGCAAATGGGAGCCACTGCCTAGTTTGAGACCACTGTGGACTTCATCATTTACATCTGTTCCAGTTGTTTCTTCAGCTCCTGGAACTTCTTGATCTTCTTCCTGATGTTACTGTCAACTGGGATTGCCACTTCTATCACAACTGTCCTCTTCTGCTCCTTGTTGAGGACCCAGCAGCTGCTTGTCAGTCGGACATCTGAAGTCCCACAGGATCTTAGCTGTGTTGCTCTTCATCACTTCTTGTGGAGTCCCACAGGAACTTGAGGACCTTTAACCCATGTTCCTGTATACTATTCCAGCCACTTGGTTGTTTCTGTACACTTTCCCAGCTTGCATCTTACATCCTGCTACTACGTGCTGGACCGTCTCAAGGCCTTCTTTGCTCAGTCTGCACCTTTAGTCCTGTCTCCTGTCGGTTCCTGCTTCTAAAGATTTGGTGCTCAGGGCTTGCTCTTGTGCTGCCACGATCAGAGTCTCTCAGAGTCTTTTGTAGCCACCGGTAGGATTTCTCAAGCCAGCCACGGAACCCTAATATGTTACTGACTTTGTCAGTGCTCCATTTTTGAGCAATAAGTGGTGACATGCAATGGAAAATATGGGCAAATTCTGATCCTGTTTATCTTTTAATTCACATTTTAGTTGGCATATTATTTGATCTGGGGTAAATATGTAATAAATTGTTTCAATAATTTTTATTTAAACAGATTGATCATTGCCATGTGCATGATTACTGTCTTTTTAGCCAACACTAAAAATCCTACATTCTAAAACTTACTTGTTCTCCAATAAAATGGTCCCTGTCAGTGTTTTATTATTATGTGACAGATTGGGGATAATGTTAATCTTATATTAATGTGCATGTTGCAATTTATCGCTAGATAGAAGTTTAACGTTGGGCTACGACTGGATGTGTTGAAGTTAATTTTGCACCAGATTTTGACATTTATTTTAATGATAAAGTCACATTTGTGATGAAAATGATGTTGCGTCCAGCTGTTAAAAAAGCGCCCTCTTTGCTGACCATAACACAGTCGCCAGGTCAGATGTATGTTTTCATCCGTGATCAGATTAGAGGGGGATTAAGGAGGATCCAGCTGATCTCAGGTCTGTGGGGGGTCTGCTGCGGCTTGCTGCGACAACCTTCGTTGTCTGTCTTCTCGCGAGAAGCAGCGAAGGTTCCGGTGTTGTGTATGTTCCTGGAAACATGGCGGCCAGCTTCCGCGGCCGTCCTATCCGGAGTCTTCGGATGCGAGGTAAGCGTGAAAAACTGGATTGAGTGGGAGCTATGCTAGCGGGATATTGCAAAAATAGATCTTCTGAAGCATGTGATGACCTCGGAGTGATCCCTCAGCATGTCCGCTGTGTGTGTTTTTGACAGGTCGGAATGACAGCGGGGAGGAGAACGTACCGCTGGATCTGAGCAGAGGTAAGCAGAGGCTTCATCACAGCACCCTGAAAGCGATTATTGTTCAAAATGGATGAGGGGAGTTTCTGCAAACACTAGCTCCGTGAAGTGAAAATCCACATAGTCCGTGCACTTGTCCCCCCATTGCTGTTCCCATTTCGCCACTTTTCCTCTCTGCTTCGTGTAATTACATTGCTATCGATATCATAATAACAGGCGGCAGCAAGCTAACTAACTAGCTGAGTTAGCGTTAGCTAGCAGAGACAGCTAACCAGCCATGACGGCGCTCTGTTGTTTTGATCGGTGTGAGTGGGCAAGATAGCCTGTTATTTAGCCAAACAGCCAAAAGTGTTGTAGTCATGCATTGGTCATCGCTGTCTGTATGAGAAATTAGGTCTCAGGGCTGTTTGCTGAGTAGCATTTAGGCAGCACAGGGTGTTTCTTCCAGGGGCACACTGATACACAGCTGCACAGCCTGCTCAGATTTACTTCTCCAGCAACAACACTGCATACCAGTTTGTTTACACCGAGCAACGGTTCTCTGTCTTAGTCCTGGAAACCCACATCACTGCTGGTGTCAACTCATGGCATTTTGCACCTGAAATGCCTAATAACTCCAGTGCTTTTGACCTGATTCAGTCCTTTTCACGTAAGGGATTGATTACATTTAAACTGTGAGTTGTTTCAACATGGATTTGCAAAATGCCCGTACGTTATGACGATGCTGTGGTGTGTCACAAGAGTTCTGTACAGTGCTAAAATTGGAGACTCGAGGTCTGTGTCCAAGACTGCAAGATCATGAAACCCAAAATTCTTAAGTGAAGTATGCCAACAGTTTTTCTTGCATGATTATTTCCACAGGGGATTCACGCTCAATGCAAAGACCTTTTCTTGTGTTGATAGATTTCCATCATTGCCCAGTCAATAAGTAAACTCGTAGTTGTCCCAGCTGCATTTATGTAACATTTTATTTTACCTTGAATTTGAGTGGAGATACTTACAAATGCTTTTTTATTTTTTCAATGTAACATCAAAGAGTAAAAAACACTTAAGTAATTTTCTCTTTTACATTTTTGGAAGTTTTGCACCTGAAATGCCTGAAAAGTGTCTTATTGACACTGCCCAATCCTCCTCACATAAGGGACTCAGTACACTTAATCAGTGAGCTGTTTCACAATCGATTTGTAAAAGGACTACTTCTTTGTGCTCTATGACCATATGGTGGTGTGTCACAAGAGATTATGTACAGTACTAAACCTGGAGACTAAACCACATCTGTGCCCAAGATCGTGAAACACAAAATTCTTAAGTGCAGTATTCCAACAGTTTTTCCTGCATGCACATTTGCACACACTAAATTCAAGAGACTTATAAAGATAAATTCCCATCATTGCCCTATCGGTTAACCTCTATTTAAATCTCATATATTTATGCAGTGTTATATCTTCCTGCAGGTGAAGCAACAGATCCTTACAAATGCTTGTTTCATTTCTCTAAGTGTAACGTCAAAGAGTAAATGTCATTGTTGTGTAATATTTTTCTCGTTTTGTCTTTTGCATGTTTTGTACAAGTTTAGACACAATGACAGTAGTGTTTGCAGTAGTCCAATATAGCCGTTGAAACTCAGAAGACTGGTGACTAAAACTGAAAGCCAGTTGATTAATTGAAATTCAGCCAGTCACATCCTCGGGCAAACTTTGCTACTGAGGAGAAAATAATCTATGTAATTCATTAAGATGGTGTATTTATAGTTTCTGTGGTATTTGTGTTGTTGTTGAAATGCAAAATCTGGAACTGGTTTTCATGCAAATGAGATGTTAAGGCATTAATTCTTGGCAAGCGAATACTGTGTTTTAAAAACCAGTTGCCTTTGGTCAAGAACATTAAGCACTGCGATAAGTGCATGATAGTTGAAAGGAACTGAAAACAACAACACTCCCCTGCTCAAGTTTTGCTTTTTACCGTCTAGACCCTGTTTTGACTGTACACACTAAATTAGTCCGTCCTGCTAAACCAACTTCCTTCCTGCAACATATAAATTACGGTTCATCGACTTATATTATGGCAATATGCTTAGTGCTTTCCTTAGTTACATTGTATTTCTATTTCATTCTCCTGCAGAACCATCAGAAAACTTCCGTGAAATCCTTCAAAATGTGGCCAAACCACACGGAGTCAGTAACATGCGAAAACTGGGCCACCTGAACAACTTCATAAAGGTAATGCTGTCGAGTTATTTAAGTCTGGAGCTTTTAACCCTGCTGTTTTGTTATTGAAGGCAGCGTCGACATTATTGAAATTTAGTGAGAGCTTAACATGCAGCTTTTCATCAAGGTTGATTCATTTTATGTGTCTGTAAAGATTGATTAGCTACCCCTCCTCTGTAGTGTCACCACTGACCTCTCCTTGATCCTCTCCTCTTGGGTGTTGCTGCCAGCAGGCCTAGCTGTGCCTGTCATTGTGATGCTGACAGTGAATGTAACAGGAGCTCTAGGGATGTGAAAGCACTCCAATCTAATGTGCATCAAGAGCAGCACTCTGGCTTTGAAACCTGAGATTATTAATGTCTCGTTATTGTTCTTATGAAGCCGAGACGCTCTCAGTTCTGAAATCTGTGTTTTTCCCCAACTTTAGTCTATTTTCTCTTTGAGTTTAGCTCTATAATGTTGAGGGCAAAAGTAGAGATTTTCTATATGATGTACATTCAAACGTGAAATTGTGCATTCAGATAAACTGAAACACAAAACAAGTGATCATTACAGTAGCAGGCATCAGGTCCAAGGTGAAAATGCATAAACCAAGCTGAAAAACTGGCCTGCGTCTGATCTGTGTATCCGCAGACGATGTTTGTGTTGCAGAGATTAATTGTTTGCAAATGAAAAAGGAGGAAGAATTAGAGATTGTGTTATTTCCTATCTTTTTCACATGTAGCTGTACATGGAGAACTTTTAAAAACATTTGTAAAAAAGCATGTCAACATAGAGCAAGTTGTACCTGTGAACAGTAGTAACACTAATCACCTCTTCAGGGAGTTTTTCTGCCTTTTATCCAATATATGCGATAGTAGTCTCAAACCTTCCTTGTATTTTCTGCAGGAATAGCAGTTAATGACTTGCAAATCTGCAATGTGAGTGTGAGGGGAAAACCAGGACTTTCTTTGACTTTGAGCACATTGTTTTAGCTTGCCATCACCTCATTGAGAAATGTGAAAAACATTTACACAACTGTCCACTTCGCCCACCCTGGGCACTGATTCCTGCTGCCGTTTAGACATGTTCTGCTTTCCTCTGTCGGCCCACAGCCTCAACCACTTCTGACTGTCTGACATGGACATATTGTAAACAATTGTCGGCGGCTCTGCAGACAGTGACTCTTGGCCTTCCTACCACTGTTCAGCAGGCATTGTAGCAAGCTTAAAGCTGAGCGTGGGTTGTGTGTCTGTAATCCGTACACCTAACTCTCTTGTTTACAACTGACTGCAGGGTAATAGCCATGACGTGTGAGAGTGTGTGTGTGTGTATATGTCTGTTAGAGCACCATGACTCTGATTCCTTATAAGGGTTCCAGGACAGTGAGGGTGACCTAATCCCCCCGGAGAGCGTCACATGCCTCCTCCTGCCTGCTTGGGATCTGACATCACAGCTGGTTTAAAACAACTCACTACTCACCCTGTCTCTCGTCACCCATCCCTTCCCATCCCGCACTGTCTCGCCTCCTCCTCCTCCTCCTCTGCAATGTGTTTCACAATGAAGGCCATTTATGCTCATCTCTGCGTATCAATTAAAACAAAAATACAGTTTAATTTACTCATCTGTTTCACAGTCTGCATGTGTAGATGGAACTGCAGCGATGGAGTATCATGGACTTGTTAGTGCTAGGTTGCATCAGGGTACCGATGAGAAAGGTAGCAGCTCCAAAATGGCAGCATGCTTTTCCCAAGGAGCTCATTGCTTTGAACACACAATGTGTTTTAGACTGTTGTTAGTTTTCACCTGCCGGCTGACACAGACTGTCTGTGAGTGGGCCCCTGTTAATGATGTTGTGAGGGAAGTGCTAAAGGCAGACATTCATGCTGAAAAACAAGGTCATGCTGCCACGTCTGGCAAGGTAGAGAAAACGAGTAAATAGCCAGGCTATGGGCACTTCCGATATAACAAAATTAGTCAAACTGTTGAAGACTTTATATTTTCGCTTTCTATTGCGGATAATTGCACAAGCACACGTACTCATAAACAACACATGGTAGAGGTGACACAAGCTGGTGCTCACTGCTGAACCTGTGAATATGCTGCTGCTTTCACTTTCGTTCGCTTTCCTCCGTCTACCACCAGTAAAAGCATAACATTATTCCTTCTTCTACTCCAAACAAATCAGCATGTAACAGACACACAACAAACACACTTGCTTGGCTCCTGCAGGAAAGTGTTTGTTAGTCTGGATAGTCATTTATTTTGGAGATGCTGAAAAATGGTGCCATTTGGGATTTGCTGAACGTTTTGGTAAACACCTTGTGGAGCCTTGATGCTGCTGTAATGCCAGCTATGTTTACTCTTATCCTTGACCAAAGCCACGTTAATGCAGAGCTGGACAAATTATCATTTCATTTCTTTCTGTTCAGCATCAACATGTGAAGGAAGGCAAAGTAGCACCAACACATCAAGCTACATTGCATTTTCTGCAACTAATTTACAAAAGAAGCTGATCTGACAGCATCATTTTTCACTGATTTAGGGGTTCCTGGAAACAGAGGTTTTATATTTATACTTTATTTAATAGACACAGGGTTTGTTGACGTGCTGGCAAATGAGTGAGGAACGGGAGGGAAACACTGAAAACAAAGATTTGGTTGCTGAAAGAAGCACAGTGTTAGTGTATGAAATGTTTTGCTTGCAGAAAAGATGACATTGACCAAAAACAGGTTTGCTGTTGCTAATGTCTTGCAATTGTTCCCACTACGTGATGCAACACAGCTACTTTGTCAAAGCATTTAAATCACCACCACAGAGCCACAACAAATGAAATTATGCAAATCATTTGGTGAAAACTCCAGTATTTTTTCATATTGCAGAAAAACTAAATATCAATTTTTCCTACAATATCATGCATCTATATGTTCATGCAATCATAGCACTATTGTGATAATTTGTTTTCTCTTCTATTTCTGTGTTATAGCTGCTATGCAGCATTGGCCACCGTGAGGAAAACTTTGGGTTTACATATGAAGAAATCATCGTTTGGTAAGTGTTGCCAGCAAGCAGTAGTTAATGTTTGTGCATCAACATGTGCTCAGTTAATTGACTGTATTGTTATCCATGCAGCTAAGGCCCTGTGGCTCTCAGTTAAGATGTTTTGGTAAAATCATTTCTTATGTTGTCCTCTAGTCTGCGACTAGCTCTTCTAAATGAGGCTAAGGAAGTGCGTGCTGCAGGGTTGCGGTCGCTCCGCTACCTCATTAGAGACACCGCTGTACTGCAGAAGGTCCTCAGACTACAGGTGGATTATTTGATAGCCAGGTGAGATCCTGCTTTGCCTACAACACTCATATGGAAAAATTCTGTTTATCTTACTCCGTGTTATGGGTCAAAGCATATGCCTTTTTACAGGAAATCACTTGAGTTGTTAAGAAATTTCATATCAGTTCATTGGAAGTGTCATGCTTCAGCCATAATTAGTTTTCTGCTTCAGATAATAGACATAATAGTTTATTTTTTTGGACGTGACTAATTATGCCCATGGGTTGTTTCAGATGCATTGACATCCAGCAGAGCAATGAGGGGGAGAGGACTCAGGCTCTGCGTCTTGTCCGAAAGGTAAGATAATATGTTTTTTAATTATTATTATTTCTCTCCCTTCTAACCATCTGTACAGTCAGTGTCATGTCACTAAAAGTATTTGCCCTCACTGCTTAGCCTTGTGCCAGCACAGTGCCACCGGAGTCTGCAGGCAAGGTTATTTATAGCTTTCTGTAGTTTACTGTAAACCTTCTTCACACACACACGCACACACACACACACACGCACACACATACACACACACACACACACACACAGAGTCAGGCTGTGGTTTCACGAAAGGACTTTCAGCTGTACAGGCAGTAACATAACCCCTGTGTTCATGTTATGACATATGTCCTGGCCACTTATCATGAAGTCATCCTCTCTTATTTTGTACATTCTGAGATGTGTGATCCCCCAGAACACATTAACTTACCGTTTTTGCATTTCAAAAGTTGATCTTCTTTTTCTGGAGTTGTAGAAAAAGTAGCCGTGAAAAACTTTGTAGTTATTTTTTGCCTCTGTTTGTCCAGACTTGTCTGATGACTCATGTTTCTCTCCTCTCCTTCCCTCTCTAGATTATCACTGTCAATGCGATGCTGTTCCCCACCTCTATTGCAAACTCTCTAATTGCTGTGGGGACTGATGGACTGCAGGAGAGAGACCGCATGGTCCGCGCTGCCATCGCCATCGTATGTGAACTAGGTGGGTGCCTGGCATTTTGGGGGAGGAGATACACTGATTAACTCCCTTGTGAGCTTGCTCCTGAGAGGACATAAAAACCCTGTGACATTGTATGAGTAGGTATCATAATATGCCAAATACAAATAATGTATAGTAATTATCATTGCTGCTGACTTGTTTCCTCTGTAGCCCTAAAGAACCCAGAGGTGGTGGCCAAACGGGGAGGCCTCAGCACCATCCTTAAGAGTGTCATTGACTGTCAGCTGAGTCGCATCAATGAAGCACTGATCACGACTGTCCTCCATCTACTAAACCACCCACGTACCCGCCAGTATGTGCGTGTTGACGTCGAGCTGGAGGTATTCACACACACACACACATACACACACATATTAATTCAGAGGAAGCTGCTGTTTATAAATGAACCAGTGTGCTGGGAGCCATTCCAGTCAGGATTAGCAGCTGTAGGGTGCCCGTCTCTTTCCCATGGAGCTTACAGTAATCAGTTACAACATTTCTCTGAAGCCTCATTGTCTGTAAACAGACACCTGGGTGAAATGCAACTCATCACCTCAGTCATAATATCCACGCGGATGTCATATGAGATCAATAACAGGTTAATCATGACTGCGAGAGGTTTCATGAGAATAGTTAAAAACGACTCCACTTAATTTTCCAGAACTAATGAAAAGGTCTGAAGTCTCTTGTACTTTGTACACATTCATCTTTTGTGTGCTTTGTGTTCTGTCCTCCAGCAAATCCTTGCGCCTTTCACAGATTTTCACTATCGTCACAACGCAGACACGGCTGAAGGGCAACTCAAGTGAGTGTGTGTGTGCGTGGTGGGGTATGAAGGGTGTCAGTGTTACAGTAGAAACAAAAAGATTGAGTGTCTGACATTTCCCTCTGTTGATTGTTTACTGTGTTCCAATATTGGTAACACCATGCGTTGAGAAAGTTGAGGGTTTGTATAGTGTTTTTGTTATGCGAACCTTGTTATCAGGGCTGCTTGACTCTAGGATGACTTGCCAGAGGATGTGAAGCAGGCTCAGGCCTTCATATGAAAGGTCTTTTATTGATTCTCCTTCACATTCTTCAGTGTTTTGCTTTTGTGGTGTAGTGTGATTCTTGGCAAAAAGGTTTTGTAATGTTCTGTGAAAAAACCCTTACAGAGATCATAATCATGGTGTGTATATGGAACATGTTGTCTAGATTTTTGATGTGTGTGTGTTTTCACATTTGCAGAGAAGACAGAGAGGCCCGTTTCTTGTCGAGCAGAATGGCCATAGTGGCTGCCTTCCGCTCCTGGTCTGGTAAGGCATTTGATGTTGTGAGAAATGTAATTATTTTAGTGAGAAATCCTGGTTATTAAGGGCATCATGTCTGAAATATGTTGCTTTGTCTCTTTTTTTAGGGATTATCAACCTATGCAAGGCTGGAAATTCTGGGATTCAATCTTTAATTGGCTTACTTTGCATACCAAATATGGAAGTTAGGGTAAGTATTAAACATCTACATATTTAATATTTAAATGTATAACTATCAGTGTTTCCTCTAGGATTTTTTTCAGCAGCTGGGGCAGGCTGACTGCACTTGAATGACACTTGACTGCAGATTTTACTTTTGCAACCTATTTATTGAATGGCCAGCTGAAAATGGCTTTGTAAAGGCTGAAGGTAAAAATAAAAAATAAAATAAATAGAATAATACAATTAAATACATAAAAATAAAAACAATAAATAATCATTTTTTGATACGGCTGTAGAATCAGTGGCAAAGTTTGCACCCAGGCTCAGAACAATACATTTTTCTGGGGTTTTTTTATAGAAGAGCTCTAAGGCTCTGTTGTAGGGAAATTCTCCGAGAGGCTCAGCAGCATCTATTATGCAAGCTGATCCCCTGCAGCCTGTTTCTCAAGTTAGTCTTCACCTACAAATAGAAACAATAATCAGATTGTTTCTCTCAATTTCCTACATCCTAATAATATAAAATTGTTTTTTAAATAAATATTGACATGTATATTATGCAAAAAAAAAGAAGAAGAAGAAGAAAGGAAAAAAGGTTCATGGACGCTCACTAATATTGGTGTGGTAGAGCCATGAGTGGAACCAACTGTTTTTTTCAACCCATGTAGGGTTCTACTCTCATCTCTCTCCTGCTCCTCCACTCGGCTCTCCTTCACTTTGTTCCACTGCACCTCCCTTTCTAATGTTACTTGTGTTATACCATGACATAAAATATTAACATTCGATCATCTACATTCAAATCACATCTGATTGCAGTGTGAACACTTTTTTTTACCTAACATCATCATTTATGAGTCAGTAAAAGGCTAATGATACCTGGCTAGCATCATCTTCATCAGGTGTCTTTCTCTTCTTCGAGAAATATTTGAACAAGCTCATCTGAAGATGCAGTCAGCAGTTCCATCATGGCGTGTAGATGTTAGCTTTGTGCTGTCAGTTAGTTTACTCATGTTAGCGACACTGAGTTGGCACCGGGCCCAATTAACTTAAGATACTGATATGTTATGTTATGTTAGCTGGCCATCAATATTTTGCGAAAGTCTATTTAAGCTGTAAAATCTATTCTGAGTTATCTTAAGCTCATACTTCTACCTTTCTTTGGTAAGTCGCTGCCCTATTCTCCAAGACGACCCTCCTCTGACTCTCTGACCTGGAGCCTGGTGTTGGATGTGACATCATTTTAAGACCGCGCTCCTGCGAGTAATTAACGTTGCATTAACCCCCAAAAAGTAGAGATTGAGCAAGATAGTTATCTGAAGTTTAGCTTAGTGCTTGCGAGTACCCGACCCAGTGCAGGACTCTGCTGTGAAGGTGGAGACATGAGGCAGTGGTGTATTTGCGACAATTTAAAAAAAAAAAAAAGACATTTGAAGGAGCAGCGGCTAGGATTTAGGAATGGCGGCCCGTCACACCTAAATGAATGTAGAGGAAACACTGACTATAGAATAAGGACATTTGCACATGTAAAAGCAATTTGTAACTCACTGCTTTGTTGATCTCTTCTGTGTAAGGTTTTTTTGTTATTTGATAGCCGTAGTTTGATGGAGAACTTTAAAGTAAACCAAAATAAATATACCAGACAGGCTTCCCCTTGTGTGGTTGAAGTCAGAGTATCAAAGCACAGAGTGAAATATGTTTGTCATGGCACTGACTGGCCAGATCAACATATCTAGTAGATATTATCATTCTTTTTATAGTGAAACAAGGCTTCTGTCAAGTCTTTGTTTTGCACAGTAGTAATAGTACAGTACAGATATTAGATATTGTTTTTCCAATTGTCACATATTGTAGCCTTAGCCATAATAAACAGATATATTTCTGACAGCTTTATCATAATTTGCCCTGCAGAAAGGCTTGTTGGAGGTGTTATATGAGATATTCAGGCTCCCCGTGCCCATTGTAACCCAAGACTTCACGGAAGCTCTTCTAAGTGTTGGTAAGGACAAAGTATTTTGTGTTTTCATTTGTGTTCCTCCTTTTGGTATCTTTATATCATGCATGTTCTTGGTTTTCTTTTATGGACTTGGTAATTGCAGTTGTAATTGTGTGTAATTGCAGTTTGGTTGCTGGGCTTTGTCTGATCATGACAAAAAGCTTGCATAAGTGTTTTACACTATAACTCTTTGTTCCTCTTAGAACCCTAATAAGTACACATTTTCCATACACAGTATTGACTAACCTTTCCTCTGGTTGACTTCAGACCCTGCCAGGTTCCAGGACACCTGGAGACTGTCCGATGGGTTTGTTGCTGCTGAGGCCAAAGTCGTTCTACCCCATCGGGCCCGCTCCAGGTGAGAGATGATTGCAAATAGATATGGAATAGACTGACAAACATGCTGTCAGTTCAGTGTTTACGTGAGTCATAAAATGTTTTTGTGTGTGTGTGTGTGTTTTCTTGATTAGGCCTGACCTGATGGACAACTACTTGGCGTTTGTTCTTTCTGCCTTCATCACCAGTGGGCTGTTAGAGGTGAGCTGATACAGTATTTGTTTTCCCTTGACACCTAATGGCTGATTTGTAAGATCTATAAGGCAAAATAGTATAAAGTTAACCTAGTATGGCAACCAGTATGTGGAAACATCGTGTTAAATTGCTTTACACCATGCGTTTGACTCTGCACAGCAGCTTTAAGGCAAATTTATGGTTTCTGCACAGTCAGTGTAGGCACTTGACTGGACTACAATACATACTGTAATATCTAGGGGTTCATCTGCTGAACAGATGCTCACATTGCCCCGCATTTCGAACTCAGTACAACAGGCAGAGCTCCCGTGGATGCTTCTGGAAGGCTAACTGTGACGATGTTTTTTACAAGATACAGCAGCTCGTTAGAGACTGAGCTGTAGAACCATGTCGGTGAATATTCCTGACGTGTGCCGAGCACCATGGGCAGACATAGCACGGGATTTTAGGAGAATTTAGAACTTCCTACTGTGTTTGGGTTCAGTTGATGGAAGGCCTGTACAAATCAAAGCACCTCCAAAGCAGAGCAGCGACTGCTTTAATTAAAAATCTTTAAATAATTTATTACAAGGGTGTGTATAACAGCAAATCTCTTTGCACTGCCTCTCCTCAAAACAAGCGTTTGTTTTGGGCAACATTGGTTTTCACATGTGAGGCCAGCACTCTTGGGTTGCGAACAGTCTGCAGGGTCATTAATCACGGGCTGCATGCTAGGGCTGAACAATTAATCGATTTCAAATTAAAATCGTATTTTACAACAATGCAATTAGCAAATGACAGAGGCTGCAGTTTAGGATTTGCACTCTGCAGAGTGTCTGACACAGTGTTTAAAGTGTTGTGCCAGTGGTTTCACAGATTCACGGCAGTCACACTTTTAATGGAATCTCATGTGGTGATGCTGCTTCACATATTTTACATTTGTTACTCAGAGAATACTGCCTGATGATTTACTTTATAAATTATACTTAATAAATATTTGTCAAAAATATAATATTTTGTTGTATTTATGTTCCACACACTGTTCAGCGACACTGCATGCAGATGTCTGCAGACTTGGGCAGACGAAGAAATTTACATCACGTCGACTGTTGCAGACACATGAATGCAGAGAGCATGAATTGGCCTTTGGGGTGTAAATGTTGGTCTCCTCTCTGCCCTTATTTTTGATGCTGTAGGGCCTTGTTGAAGTCGTGACCAGTAACGATGATCAGCTTGCTGTCAGAGCCACCATCCTATTGGGAGAACTTCTACACATGGTAATGCAAAAATGAAAGTATCTGCGATGCATAATATATTTTGAAAAGTGTGTTATTGTTTGGCCCACTGAGGCCCGTGTCAGTGTCGAAGAAATTAACCTCAATGTTTGTGCATGTCATGCAAAGTTAGCACTGAATAAGACATATCAGATTGGTGTTTTTTTGAAAAGCTGTGTGCTACAACTGTTACTGTGATTTTAATACTAAATTTATATTTGTTTTTTTTCCCCCTCAACCTGCTGCTGTTTGTTTAGGCAAATACCATCCTTCCTCATTCCCATAGTCACCACCTGCACTGCCTTCCTACCCTAATCAACATGGCAGCCTCCTTTGACATCCCCCAGGAGAAAAGACTGTGAGTGCACGCATGCACACACACACACACACACACACACACACACACACACACTCACTCATCTGTTTTACCTCACAAAAGACAATTTCCATTAAGAACATATACAGTGCTGTCCAATTGATGTCATACCGCTATATAGAATATCCCATATATAATCATAAAATATCGACGTCCCAAATCATTTCCTATATAACCTATAGTACAACAGCCTGTTTATTGTCATACAGTAATGTCATAATCCTGGTTTTTGTCATAACGAAATTCCCAAAATTGATTTCAGAAATAATTTGTCCGTTTAAAGTCATGGTCGGCTGATGGCTATGGCTCACGGCCTGAGCGTCGCTCATACATGCCAGATTATCGCACCCTGGTCAGCCGCGGAAGGACATGTATTTGTTTGTTTGTCAATTACCTGCACACCTCAGATCTGCTTCACTGAGTTGTTCACACACTGACAGGGCACATCAAAGAGAATCGCATTGTTGCAGAGCATGTCATCACTCATAACTGCACTGCTCAGCTAGTTAATCTGGATAAGTTAATCTTGTGTATACCCTCTGATTAGAACTATACCTTTTCTCACAATGGATTGTATTTTTTGTAAGTTTGCCCTCTGTCATAAAGATGTTCAGATCAATGGAGCTCATTTAATGTGGACACAGTACATTTCCAGCAACTAGTTCTGAATATAAAGCTTTCTGAATGTATGTTACAAAGTAAAGCACCTCTTATCCTTCTTGTTTATGTACCAGTCGGGCAAGTGCAGCAGTCAACAATCTGAAACGTTTCCATGAGAAGAAGAAGAAAGGTTTGAAACCACACAGTCTTTACCTGGACCACATCATTCGCAAGTCGGTGTCGTCGCACAGCCGCAGAGAGTCACACTCACGTGTCCACAGGGACATCTACGTCATAAAGGTAAATCTCAACATGCAAGATTTCAAATTTGGCTACCACTGTGCCTCAGCATATGAGGATAGTTTTAAGTAATGCTTTTTTAGTAAATATGCTTATTTGCCATCTTACACACAGTTGATGAAGGTGTGGGGAGTGTTTAAATTTAGGCCAATTCAAGGCCAGATCTTCTGATTGCCACAACTTGAAGATTATTTAAATAAATAAATAAAATCAATTAAGAGTACGATTGTTGTAAAGCTAGAATTGGTGTATACTAAGTATGTTTGTGTAATGAGTGAGTTTTGCTTCTAACATCTATGTTGTCATTATTAGCTGTTTTTGTTGTTGTTTTTTTACAAAGTTAAATAAATATTATCTGTTCTGTTCAGGACACAGAAGAAGCACTGATGATGAACCTGAGGGACAGTCACATTCTCAACCACAAACAGAACCTGGATTGGAACTGGCTGCTTATTGCCACTATCCTTAAGGTCAGGCTGTTCTCTTGTGGTGCCGCAGGCTAAGTTGTTATTTTGTCTTCCTGTCTAAAATGTTGTTTTTTCTCTCCCAGTGGCCAAATGTAAACCTCAGGAACAACAAAGACGAACATATGCACAAGTAAGACCCTTTTTATAATCAGAGCCCACCGCAACATTTTGAACAGTGTGACATGCTTTTAGGACGTCTTGTTCTAAATACTTGTTTTGCATCTGTGTGGTGCAGGTTTGTTCGGAGGCTGCTGTACTTTTATAAGCCCAGTAGTAAATTGTACGCAGGGCTGGCATTGGATCACCTAAAGGCCAGACAACTCACTGTGGTTGGCTGTCAGTTTGTGGAGTTCCTCATGGACTCAGATGAGGTTAGAAAAGTTTGCAAAAACACACATATTCCTATTTTATCTTTTGCCATTTTCTAACCTGCCTCTTCGGTGTGCTCTTTCTCTCTTCCCGCTATCACCAGGATGGCCACGGCTACCTGGAGGACCTGGTGAGGGACATGGTGGCATGGCTGTCCTCATCCTCAGGGCTAAAGCCTGAGCGCTGTCTGCAGAGCAACGGCCTGCTCACGACACTCAGCCAGCACTACTTCCTCTTCCTGGGGACACTCTCTGCACACCCACAGGGAGTCAAACTGTTAGAGAAATGTGGCCTGTTTCAGTGGTGAGTGAACACAAAAACCTGTCGCAGTATCGCATTGTGTAAGAACGTCAGGCATTTTTGTTTGTGTGATGGAACATCCTGCTAACAGCTCAATGTGGCTTGTTTTCTGCAATTGCAGCCTGCTGAATCTGTGCTCGGTAAAGAACCAGGATGCTGTACTGAAACTTGCTGTATCCACACTGGACTACAGCAGAGACGGTCTGGCCAGAGTGATCCTCTCCAAGATCCTCACTGCTGCTACTGATGTAAGCATAACATACAATATGTAGCATAGTATTGGAAACATCAGTCATTTTCAATGTTACAAAATTATACATTACTGCAGGGTCAATGGATACAAAATCACATTATTACAAAAACAACACCGTGGTTTGAACGTTTAAGGAGAACGTATGGGGGTCATGGGAAGATGACTTACTGACTGTCAAAACTGGTTGTTAAAACCATCACTGCATTTTCCTGCACCCACATGATCTGCTGAACTACAGCGATGTCCTTACATGCCCTCCTTATCATCCAACACTTCTTGTCTTTCTGAGCAGACGTGCAGGCTGTATGCTACCAAGCACCTCCGTGTGCTGCTGCGTGCAGGCGTGGAGTTCTTCAGTAGCTGGGGCATGGAGCTGCTGGTCACACAGCTTCACGACCACAGCAAGGCCGTGTCCATAGAGGCCTTGGACATACTGGACGAGGCCTGTGAAGACAAGGTGAGCGATGAAAAACACATGCGTCACTTGCATTACTGTCAGTACAGGATGTTGAAAGAGGCAGTAATGTGTTAGATTAGGTTGATAGTTTGTCTGACAGTTGTGTTGTGTGCTTCACAGGCCAATCTTCACGCTCTAATCCAGCTGAAACCAGCTGTGTCCCACCTGGGAGACAAAGGCCTCCTGCTACTCCTCAGGTGAGTGTTCACCACGACAGCACTGCTCACCAGAAACGGCTTACAGCATATGACTTTTGTCAGTCTTTGAAGTAGTCCAGCAGCAGCATTATATGCCTTCTCAAATACATTTTCTCTTTTATTCTACTGTTTAGGTTCCTGTCCATTCCTAAAGGTTTCTCCTACCTCAATGAGAGGGGTTATGTCAGCAAGCAGCTGGATAAGTGGCAGAAGGTATGATCAAGATATCAGCAGGCAGCAAAATAATATCTTAACTGTGGTCCACTTAGGAATCATTTTCAATTTGGCAGCTATATTTAAAAAAAAAAAAAAAAAAAAAGATCCACACACTAACATAACATAGCAACCAAATGATGCTCCTTTACTCTCTTCTGGATTGCAGGAGTACAACCTTAAGTATGTGGACCTGATAGAGGAGCAGCTCAATGAAGCACTTACAACTTACCGCAAACCTGTCGACGGAGACAACTACGTCAGACGCAGCAACCAAAGGTAAGAATTTTGAGTTTTTGATCGCCTGACGAAGCCACGGGGTGATTTTTGTATGTGTGCCTAATTTCTTTGGTGCTGTCTGCAGGTTACAAAGACCAAATGTCTATCTCCCTGTGCACTTGTACGGTCAGCTGGTCCATGATAAGACAGGCTGTCATCTGTTGGAGGCTCAGGTTAGTGCTTTATTTATTAAACTTATTTGTCAGCTGTTTCAAAGCACACTCTGTTCTTACTGATGTTTAATTTTCTGCATTCATTGCTCTGGAGGGCAGTGGGTTGTGAAGACTTGCTTCCTAATGTCTTTTTTCTTCCCATTTGTCTCCAGAGTGTGGTTCCTGACCTCAGCTACACGGTTCGCTCCCCGATGCTGGACACCTGGGAGGGCATTAAACAGCTGAAGGCTGCTCTCTGGGCTCTGGTCAGTCACACTTGCATTAATTTATGTCAGCTCGTTTACCATTTCACTATAATTATAGAACTTAGAAAGAAATGACTCTAATGGTGTACATTTTCCATTTTAGGGCAACATTGGCTCTTCAAACTGGGGTCTGAATCTCCTGCAGGAGGAGAATGTCATTCCTGATATCCTCGCATTGGCTCAGCACTGTGAGGTGTTGTCAGTACGAGGGTACGCTTGTCTGCTTAGATTTTTACTAAATAATTCCCAGATTTTTATTCAGCTGTGTTTAAGTACCTGATTTTTAAATCATGTGGACTTGATGCAAATCTAACAAGACAAATGAATGTAATTATTTCAGGGATTTGCAGATGTAGAGTGGGCCAACAGGGCTGTTGTATTTTTACTATTCTGACTTAACGGATATTGACCATGGATATGAGCCTGCCATTTCTGCCACACATTTCATACAGTGTTCTCCTCTCCGTCTGCTACATGCATGTAACCATTCTAAAAAAAACGAAATCTCTGAGCAGCAACCTACACAGTTAAAATCGGATTGAATCGTGCAATGAGGCAGGCATATTTGTTTCTTTCAATGAATTGGCCTTTTTTTTTGAGAGTGCTCATCTCCCTACTTACAAATGTTCCATCACAACAAGTTCCTCCTGCACTATTTTGAAAGGACAGCATCGCTGCATCCTGAGCTTTGCACCACCCAAGACAATTGTGATTGGTGTAAAGAAGTGCTGTGTCAACACTGTAGAGATGGATATGCTCACTAATTGTTGTCTTCTGTCTCCAGGACATGTGTTTATGTGCTGGGTGTGATCTCCAAGACCAGGCAAGGTTGTGAGGTTTTGAAGCAGTACGGTTGGGATGCAGTCAGACACAGTCGCAGGACGCTGTGGCCTGTCACTCCAGATGAGGTCGACACACAGCTTACCTCTGAACTTTCTTCAGTACCTAGCACGCTCAGTCTGAACTCTGAATCCACCAGCTCCCGCCACAACAGCGAGAGCGAGTCTCAACCAAGTACGTAGGACATTGTCTAAACTTTATCAGCAACATTTACAGACAGTTGAAAACTTTTCTAATTGATGTCACATCAGGTATTTTGGGATACCCTGGCTTTTGTGGTAGGCATTACCTGCCCTTAATTGTGTTGTTAATTCACTATTTGTGCTCTTAGACATGTACATCCTGGACGACGACAAGTGTGATGTCTTGGACCAGTCAGAGGAGCCCTCCTTCTATTTACACTCCAAACCAGTCAAAGATCGTAGCCCCTTCACAATCCTGGCCTCCACGCGCTTCGTTCGCACCCGCTTCCTTACCTCCTTGTCCCTCCCCAGCAAGAAACTGCGCTCCACCAGTGACCCTAAAACCCAGACAGGCTCTCGTACCCCTACTGAGCTCAAGACAGGAAGTATGAGGCGGAACAGGACAGTGACAGAACCCTCTGTCTACAGCCCAAACCAGGGCGATGTCTTCACCCCTGTGTTTAACGGCAGAGGAATTCCAAAGAGTCCAACAGTCAGTCTGGAGACATCCTTTGTCGGGACCAGGGGGGGTTCTGAGGAGCAGCTTGTGGATGGCAGGCTGGCCAGGGGAGGTGGCTCAGGCCTTGGACTCAGTGGTCTCGGAGGGCACGGGGCCGTGGAGCACCACAGCCGGGAGAGGGAGCAGACCAGCCGAGAGCGTTTAGCAGGTGATGGTGGCTCCTCTTCTAGCGGAGGCAATGTTGGAGGGGGCGGAGGAGGCGGCGGAGGTACTCAATTTAAAAGCCGCAGTCAGAGCTTTAACACAGACACTACAACCAGCGGCATCAGCTCCATGAGCTCCAGCCCTTCCCGGGAGACCGTTGGAAACCCGGATCATACAGAGCCTGAACCAGACTCTTCTGACTGCGTGAGCCTCAACACGGTAGTGTCGGCCAAGACTGTCAAAACACTCTCTTCCCTCACCCCCCAGGCTCAGACAAACCACATGTCCACGTCTAAGCCCTCCACCGTCTCTCTGGTACCGCCTGGCTCCTCGCACACTCTCCCCCGCCGAGCTCAGTCTCTCAAATCCCCCTCAGTCACCACCATAAAAAGCCTGGCTGATTGTAGCTTCATGTACACAAGCCCGAGGGACGCGCTGGGCTACGCTACGCTCAAGAGGCTGCAGCAGCAGAGGATACACCCGTCTTTGTCTCACAGTGAGGCGCTGGCTTCACCTGCCAAAGATGTGCTTTTCACTGACACCATCACTATGAAAACTGGCAGCTTGGACTCCAGATTAACACCTCGGAGGTAAGTCATCCATCACTGCAGGGACTGTGATAGAAAACAGACGCTGTTGCACCTGATTTGATCTGTTTTTTTCCTTTGTTTTCACAATGTTCTATTTTTTCAAATGAAATGTCTGTTGTTGCTTGAAGGGAGAGATGTCATCCCTGAGAAAAGCTAAATACTTGCCTCCATTTGTGCTACTGCAGCTTAAGCAGCTTTGTGCTTGGGCTAGGCTGTTTGCCTCAGCAATGGCAGGTGTGAGTGTGTTTTATGTGCACCTTCTGCTGTGTCTGTCAGGCTGTCAGATAGGAGGCGTACCTGTCCAGAACCCAACACGATAAGTCCCTACCGCAGGCTGTCCAGAACACTCGTACCGCGGTGGGTGGACCTACCCAGCGTCCTCCTTTGTAGAAATATAGCTTCTAGCACCGATCCACACAAATGTTTCATTGCTGCTTTTCCTAGAGTAGTAACAGCTCCGTGCTGGTCTGCCTTTGCTTTGACCCATAGAATGAGTAAACCCCGTATAGATCGATCAAATTCTAGTTGTTCCCTGTAACCTCGCCTAGAGATGTAAACAGCAAACAGAGACTGGTGCCAAATTATAATTGTGCCTTCACTGTTTGTTCTGGTGTTAAGTGGATTTTAGTGCTTGTGTCACTCATACATGTGTGAAGATATTTATCTAGACAGTGCAGAAAGTGGGGCGACAAAATGGGGAAACAAGTCCATGAGTGTGAAAAATGTTTGAGATTGTGATCTAGTTGTAACACAAAAATCAAACTCGTAACTCTCACTGTATATTAAACACTCTGATCTCATTTAATGTGAAGTGTTGTACTAACAGTAACCTATTGATATTAACTTTAAATCTCAGGTGATACAGTGTGTTTAAATGACATTCCCTGGAAATTACGGAGGAAAATTTAATCTGTGAATTTATTTCTTGGTCAGTCTACTACCAGTTTGGTGTATGAATGAAATAATGACGATTTCCCAAAGCTAGTGTCAGAAAGGTTTGTAGAGGCCAAGCTGAAGTTGAAACTGAGGAAAGAAGCAAAACTGGAAAATACTACACACTGTGTGACATACTGTTCCTCTCCTGTATTTAGAATGTGCAGTTATTTATTTGTCATTTTATTCCTAAGAAAACCTGTGCCTCCTTTTAATAAGTGTTTTTTCTGAGTCAGAGTTTTCCGGTTGTTGTATCCCTGATAGTTTACTACAGTATGTATGCTTTAGAGCCCATTAATAAAACCCCGTGTCTGTGCTTTTACCCAACATTTTTTTCATTTACTCCCCATGTTCCTTTTCTGTCCCAGTCTCTCCCCCCGGATCCTCTCACGCACCTCTCCTCTTGCCCTCCCTAGATTTCTGAAAGCTCTGAGCTTTGCCTCTCTGGATAAAGAGGAACTTCTCAGTCCCATCAACCAAAGCACCCTGCAACGCTGCTCTTCTGTGCGCTCGATGGTGTCTAGCGCCACCTTCGGGTGTAACGACGACTACATTGGCCTAGCACTGCCAATGGACATCAACGATATGTTCCACATCAGAGACTCGGCCTACTTTCAGCAGAGGATCAGTCCGCCTTCAGAAGAGCGGAAACGCTTCCTTTTTGGTGATGGAGATGGTACAAGAGACTTTATGCCTGATTAAATGATAATTAAACCATAAACCAATGAGAAGAAAGGTGTTGTGAAACGGATCTGTGTTTTCCTTTGTAGGCGATCGTCCTGCTATCCCAGTACTAAAGCAACAATTCAGTATTTCTGAGCTGATCGTGTGCCGAGGCGACACCCAGAACCATTTGGTGGGTTCAGAGGAGACAGGGCTGCAGGATCACAGCGAAGAAAACTGCCTCTACTGCGTCGGATCCTCCGTCCTCGGTTACCCCACACAGCCACAGATCAACAGCACGCACCCTCGGACAGGTGAGCAAACACACCTATTAAGGCATTTACACAGACATGTTTTAAACTCAGTGCAAAAAAAAAGAAGATTTTTTTTTTTTTTTCTTTTTTCGCCAGATTATGTCGACTTCCCATCATGGGGAGGCCAGAGCGGCCATCGTCTGGAGGTGATGCCTCAGTCCAAGTTCTCTGGAGTGTCGGGCTGCAGCGATGCTGCCGTTTCACAAGGCTCCATCTGTAGCACGCCCACACCTGGGGACATTGTCATTGGTAAGACCAGAAATATCTACTGACATGTAAAAATCGTCACTGTCTTTTTTTTTTACAGTATTTAGTTAAGGAGCCCATTTGATTAACATGATTTTTTTTGCCCTGTTACTGTTTCCTTGTGGTGTTTGGTATATCCGAGCCACATAATGGGCTAATGACTAAACATCTGAAATTGTAGCAAACCAATGATGGTCTCAAAAGCACAGATTCGGACACCGATATGTAACAAACATCGGAAACCAACCCTGTCCACTTGCAGTGTGTGACTTTCTGTATCATTATTCTTCTTCAGAATCAGTTTCTGGTTCCTGAAGGGCTGAATTACTCCAATATTACAACTTGCAGGAATCAGTGTTGCAGAGTTACATTTAAGCCATTTTAAAGCAGAATGGGATTATTTTCATTAAAAACCTTCCAAATGTGTAATTTACTTAAGCAGAGGGAAATTTTAGGGGTTTAATCACTGCTTAGAGACGGACTTTTTAAAACTTTCCTTTGGAGTGTCTGGTGATCCATAGTCAAGGCATATTATCACATATCCACAACATCCATGGTTCAGTTCCCAGCCAGGGGACCTTTGTTGCATGTCATATGCCCCTCTGTTTACCTCTGTCTGTCTCTCTGGACTCTCAAGGTGTAAGTCTTGTTGATTAAAACTTATTTTTCCTCTCTGAGATAGGCATCAGAAACAATAAGAAATGACTCAAAACATGCTTCAAAATCAGAATCCAAATTTCTAGCCTAAACAGTCCATGATGTTTGATTTCAGTATGAAAAAAGCAGCTTGTGAGCACCACACTGTTTCTCTGCAGTAAACAAATCTCATTGTAGACCAAATAACAAAGAAAGGCCAAAAGCAAAAAAGCAGCTCATCGTACCTTGACAGCCTCCTCTTCTCATTTCTCAGTTTGTACATTCTTAGTTCCTCTCCTCAACTGCTGTTCTTGCGGTTTAGTCTCTCTCACTAGAGACGCCAGCAGAGGAAGCAAAAACAGACACATAGAGAAAGGAGTGTAGGCTTCATGGCAGCTTAAAGTATATATTTATTTACTAGTCAGTTCACAGCTTGGCATAATGTGACAAAAATGTACGGATGAAATAGATTAAATTCTTTTTATTTAACACAAACATCATGAAATATATAAGAGTCGTGACACACAAAAGAGGATCATATAAATACAGAGAGAAGATGTTGTAATTAACTGATACGTACTATATATACTCTTCTGGCATCTTGTGTCATGGGTGCAGGATACAGCAAGGATACTCCAGTGCATCCTTGCTCATAGCTCCTCTGACAAGCCCTCCTCTCTCCTTGAGATGTATTTTCAGAGCTGAGGCATCCTTTAAGATGGCGCGCTAAGATTGATATCTGGGTCACAGGCAGGAAGATGGAGGACACGTCTAGTATTAAATTCTAGTAATGAAATCTACCTGAAATGGCTGAAACATTTTTGGCTGGAGCCAGTTATGGAATTATAACACAATGACGAGGAATAAGACAAAGATGAAATAAGGAAGCAACGAGAAAAGACAAGTGTTTGTATTTGTAAGGTAATATTTACTGCATTTAATACTGTTAATCTTAGACATTTATTCATTGTGTCCTTTAGGTGGCAAAGCGATATCAGAGGACGGCCCTGCCTCTCGAGTCTTGCTGAGGAAGGAAGTGCTCCGGCTCATCATCAACCTCAGCTCCTCTGTAGGAACCAAAGGCCACGAAACAGGACTACTGACGTAAAGCTCACTTTCTTACTTACAAAATATAATTAATAGACTTTTTGAATGGCATCATTTGATACATTTAAAGGCAATCACTTAAAGGTCTGTTTAATTTCTCCTCTCTTCAGGATAAAGGAGAAGTTTCCATATGCATTCGATGACATTTGCCTGTACTCCGAGGTCTCCCACCTCTTAGCCCACTGTATGTTTCGCCTGACCTCACGACGTTTCATACAAGAACTCTTCCAGGATGTGCAATTTATGCCAGTAAGAGATGATACCACCCATCCTCTACCTTCTCTGAAACTCTTTACTATTCCACATGTTAAATCATTTCCCCCCCTTTTTTTCCCCAGATGTATGAGGAAGCAGAGGCAATCCTGACAAAGCTACCAAAACCTGTCGAAGAGGATGTTGACCCTCCTGCAGAATCCTGATCATCCTCCCGCTCGTGTTCCCCGCACAGCTGCAGTCCTTACAACCACGGACAGAAAGCAAAAGACTGAGATAATATAAGTTATGGCTCTAAGGATGGGGGAAATGTTTGGCTTGTTTCTGTTGATTTAAACAGAGCGGCATAGCCAAGGAAAAGGAGGATATGGACATCACTCACCTTTCTTCTAGCAAATACGAGCTGGAAACAAAGGACATTAGTATCTGTAAAACAAATGTAACCTGACACGCCTAATGCTGTTTCAGACTTTTTTTTTTTTTTTTTCCCAACAGGAAAAAGGGGGAGCAGTTTAACCAAATACTGTTTTCAGATGGGTTGGCAATCTTGAGCAACATTCAATAATACATCAACTTAATGCTTAAGGACAAAGCTGGATCATTAAGACAAAGACTGGAGCTGTGTTTTTAAAAAAAAAGAAGAAGAAGAAGAAGAAAAAATAGTCTATCATTTTATCTCTTTCCAGAGGTGGTGTTTTTCTGTAATGAAATGAATAAGGCATGTTGTTGTGTCTACCCAGTGATTCCTCGGACCTTGCGTTCTTTTCTCCAACAAAACACTAAAGAGGGATCCTGCTGTTTTTAAAAAAGAAAAAAAAAAGAAAAAAAAACTTATCTGGAGCCTTCCTGGTTCATATCCCACCCTGACTCGTGATCTGTTCTAGCCAGATATGTGCTTTTGCTTCTCTTGCCTCGCCACTTCCTACAACCTGTAGCCTCTTGTCAGCACAGACAGCCAATTACTTTTCTATTTCTTGTATCTCAGACAATCAAACATCACTAGTATTGTATTTTCTAAAGCATTATATCTACCACCCTTACACAGTACATGAGGAGAATAGCATGTAAGTTAATGCTAGTTTATTCCATCCTTTACTTGCTTAGGACCTTTAAAGTTTTTCTTCAGCCATTGCATTTTTAGGAAGATCCTTAGGAGGTGGGTTGGTTTTTAGAAAGATGCTCGGTTGTACATGTTGTCTGTAGAAAGATACATTACGGATTTGGTACCAAACTTTGCTCACAGACGTTTCCAGAACCTTGCGTAAACCCAGCAGCTGCCCATCACTATGCCTTCTGACCTCTGTGCTTCACCTCCACTGCATGTCCAACAAGCATGGCAAAGTTTGTAACGTCACCTTAACGTGTTTTCTTGCTTGTAAAAACCTTTTTAAAAAAATAGGTTGCCATTACATGCTGCCATTACATTGTAGGAATATATTTACCCCTGGATCTGTTTCCACAATGCAATATCACTATCTGTCATTGGGTGAGATGGAGAGGGGGGTGGGGGG
>NW_007579481.1:0-74428 GCF_000690725.1 Stegastes partitus | reverse complement strand
TGTTAAATAACAGTAAATTGTTTTACAGTTCAAAACTGTTAACAAGCTTAAATGTTCTCAAACCAGATTGCTGAAATTTTATTTCCACTTCTTATGGACTCAAAGACTGTTCAGTTTATTTTTATTTTATTTTTATGTTACTACATTCAAAAAATGCAAATTGCCAAGTCTTAAATGGTCAAATCTTCTTTAATACCTTTTTAGTAAAAAAAAAAAAAGAGCCAACTTTGGCTTAAAATGTGCCTTTTCTAATATATATACAACAAAAAAAGGAATGTTCAACAGTGTTGTGAGTTCTGGAAAAAGGCCAGTTACATGTCTGGACTGGTGCGTTTTGAAACAATTTAGAAAAATAAATAAAATATATATAATGTTATGATTAAATAAACATTTCGGCAACACCATTACTCCCTATTTGTAATTTATAATTACCTATCAGGGAAAACTACAATGGCAAATGTTTTTAATGAGAAAAGTAATTCACACAGTAAACATATTTAATATTTTTCCACTGATTGCACATTTTACAACAAGAGCATCATACTGCAATCGAAGAATCGACACTATGAAATGCTGGAGTGTGTGTTCTTCTAAATTACTCTACACAGTGCTATTTTTTCACACATATATAAAATAATTACATTCAATAAAAAATATAAAACAACCTTTGTCAACCCCCAAACCTGTTAAATAATTCTACAATTGAAGCTTTTCACATGCTGAGACAGGAAGGTTGCAATAGTCCACTGTTGCATTCCTCCGAAATATTGCACAACTGTGTGTTGTTATCTTCAGTGCCACAGGTCCATTTCTGATTGAGGTACATAGTTAAGTTAATGATTTCCATACAGAGTCAAATACATGACTACTTGTTTGCTATGTGTCCTTCTGTGCGTCCATCCTTGCTCGGTATGTTACAGAGATAATGACTCATCAGAGCTTGAAACAAGTTTTTGGTGCTCAGAATCTGTCGATTTTTGCTTCCCTTTCCTCTTCTGTGATTTGTGAAGATCTGCTGGCATCAACATGCGAGTCCGCTTTTATCTCATGTTCTTCAAAACTCAAATTTTCATAAACTTGCTTTGCTTGGGACTTCATCCTGAGCTCTTCGTTGGCCTTTGCGTTCGCCTGCAGTTGCTCTTGCAGCAACACTGCTTTATTGACACCAGGACCTGAGAGAAGGAAACATGGACAGTAAGTCCACAGTGTCACTGGTGCCCTCTGCTGAATTTAACAATGAAATGGAGATTTTGTTTTGTAAAAAAGTACATACCAAAATAACTGAGCAGGACAGGAAGGAATATGAGTCCATGAGCCATCCCCAAAAGTGTGATGACAAGATTTAAGCGGAAGAAGAAAATCTGGATGAGCTGTGCTTTGGCAAACGCCAGCACGAGGATGCCCGGCAGGTTGGTCATAGCAACACCAGCGAACACCTTCAGGGTACAAAATAAGAATTTTTAACTCAGGCACCTCTTACTTTGAGGTGTGATGCGTGTGTTCATACAATCATCTTTGTGTGGCAATAAAATATGTGTATCTGCCTAATTTCTGCTTTAAATTTTTCAGGGATTAAAAATGTATGTTTACTTACTGCGCTGCCCATACTGGCTGTCGCGTCCTTCGCTCTCTCCACATGTGTGGGCTTCGTGCTGAGTGCAAAGGATCTTGTCATATGGGACACAAACTCCACAGAGATGCCCACCGCCTGTATAAGACGGATATAACGTAGGTTAGTACAGTAATAAAACAATGAAACAAAATGATGATGATATGAATTACAAACATCTTGTTTTGTCCTATTGAAAGTATAACATAGGAGCCTAATGTCTACAGAACATGGGGAAAATCTAAAAGGATCAATCCAGCAGTTTATTGTATAACATACATAATCGACTTAAACAAGAGTGAAGACTAAAAGTAAAACGGTCAGTGTAGCAGCTAAAAAGTACAGATTTTAGTCTCTATATAGGTGAGTTTCCAAAAACACTGGAGCCTACATTGCCAATAATGCAATGGTATCTTTCATTAAGCCAAAGACTAGAGAAGACTCATGTTTTTTTGTGTGTTTTTTTTTAAAGTTTGTAACACAGGCCTTTTTAGTAGTTTTTCAATATACTAATTATTTTGAAAGCTGGGAGGCTGATGCTCATACAATAGTTTTTCGAGACCTGTAAGAAAGACTTTTTACATTATCATTCCCAACTGATGTAAGCAATATTTCTCACTAAAAAACAGGGATTAATCTAATTATACAAAAATACAGTCGTCCTCAAATGTATTCATACCCTCCCATTAAAGACGGGAAAAAAACAGCTGTCACTGACATAAGTTGAAATTGACAAAAGTAATAATAAAGAAAGAAATAATGAAAATCATGACATTGCTTTTGAATTGTGTTCATCAGAAATATTAAAAACAACAACAACAACAACAAAAATAGTCAGGTACAAAACCACACAAGCAAACAAACAAAAACTCCTTTGTCCCCCGAGCCATCAAACTGTTCAACTCTGAGCTCGGGGGGAGGGGGAGGAGCAGCAAGTGGGGAGAGGTAGGGGGCGAGGGGTGAGGAGTGAGGACATTGGGGTGAGATAGAGCATCATGCTCTATCACCAGACTGTGTGCAATATGTTACTGTATCTGTATATTGTATACTGTAATATGTTATTATTATCATTATTGTTATTATTGTTGCTGTTGTTGTTGCTGATTTTGAATGATTTTGATTTTGAATTTGAATGCTGATTTTGATTTTTGAATGCTGTTGTTGTTGCTGATTTTATGTTGGTGTTGTGTTGTTTTTTTCTGGTGTAGCAATTTCCCTGAGGTCTTGTACCGAAGGGATCAATACTAATTCTAATTCTAATTCTAAGCATGATAGGACCCGTAAACTAATATTTTGTTGAACATCCCTTTGAGCCAATCACTGCAATCAAGTGTTTTCTGTAACTCTCAATCAGACTTGTGCACCTGTTGACAGGTATTTGATTTTGGCCCACTGCTCATTAGTAAAGTGCTCTAATTTGTTCAGGAAAGTTTTTTGTTTTTTTTAAATTATCAACCACAATTCAAAAGCAATGCCTTATTTGACTAAATTATAATTTAACTTTTTAAAAATTTATTTATTATTACTTTTTTCCGTTTTTTTTTTTTAAATGGAGGGGTATGAATAAATTTGAGGATGACTGTAATATACATACGAAGAGTTGCCAATGTAGTATCTTGAGCTTTGAAAGCTAAAAATTAAACAGTTTTCTCTAAGGTAACATGACATCAAGCATTGGCATGTTTCCCACCATTTCCCAGTCCAGTGGAACTGACCCTGCAGATTCTGCACTGATTGTTTACCAGCTGAGGCCACTTGCTGTGAATTAATCGGTCAGTGCTAATCACCTCAAAATGTCCAATTGATCGGCCAACCATTGAATAGGTCCATCACTATTTCCATCATAGGTTTGTTAGAAAGACTATTAAACACAACCTCAATGGCATCACTGCAACATCACCATGGTTATTTTTTTTTCTAGATTAAGCTCCGTTCTCATCTTTACACGCTGACTCGTGTTCCTCATGACAAGTAAAATAAACTTCCCCTCTAAAGTACTCTTCTAATTCCCACTATAGACATGCTCTTACCGTGACCAGATTGATGAGGGCCACAGCGTTGTAATCAATGCCCCACAGGGTCATGACGCCAACGGTGTCCACGATGATCATGACTATGGTGAGCAAGTTGAGGAGGCCGGAACGCAGATCCAAACCTAGCAGCAGGCAGCACACCACGAAGGTCGGCAGCAGACACAACGAGATGTTGAAGAGTCCCTCCGGCACAATAGTCAGGTACTGCTCATAGAACACATTGGTAACCCTGCAAGAAAAAGAACATAAAAATAATGGTTAAACACTACAGATTGCTTCGACTTAATGGCTACTGGAAATTGCAATTTAAAGGAGCTGCCTGTTTTGGCGAGTTGTTGGTTGAAGATGACTTGAAGGAGTTTGGGAAATTAAAGTACATACGTGTAAGGAAACACTTCAAAGTCAGGTGAGGTGCCTGGTATTTGCTTCATGCCCTCTGTGATGTTGGCTGCCAGCTCTCTGGCCATTTGCAAGGCAGCCGTGAACTCCTGAGAGTTAGTAAGAGGTGTGTGGTAAGCCATAAACCTGGAGGCTGGACAGAAAAGAGGAAAAAACAGTTCAATTACTGGCATCTCTTCTGTTTGAATAATATATTTAACTGCTCCGAGTTGATTCGAGGGGATTTACCTATTATTTCTCCATTCTCATCTTTCACCACGGCCGTGTCGTAGGCTCCTAAACCACTGTAACAAGAGACAATAGGCAGTGAGATTGTGGTTTGCATGCTGTGATGTATTTGTGTCACGTGTGCGGCGAACAATACTCACCCTTTGGGGCACTGCAGGTCAGGACGGTTACTCAGAAAGTCTGGCAGGAAGCGGTTGAATTGTTCCACGGTGGGCCTGAGGACGCCATCCAGAGGAGTGGTCATACACTTGCGTCCACAGAGAAAAGCAGCTATTAAGACATGCAGCAGAGTAGGTGTTAGTAAAGCCTTTTTTCATGTATGGAGTTTCAGCGAAGGATGTGCCGTTTTCTCAGCAGTGACTCTCACATATGTTTGCAGGACAGAAGTTTCCAGAATTTGGACCGAGAGTGTACAGACGGCAACATTTGGATCCAGGATTCAACCAGTCAATGTAATCATCCACCCATGAGTTAGCAGGAATACCCACGTAGGATCTACAGGTAAAAGGAATAGAATGAAAATCAACACAACAATCTGTGACACTTAGGCCCAAGTCCACTGATTTCTGAGCCACAAACTCCACTACAAAAGCGTAGCTCACTGATGTGTCTTTAATCATTTTTAAAGGTCTATTATGCGGTGAGATAACCTCTATCATGCTTTTTAGATACACACAATACTACGGTAGGATCAATCTATATGTTAGTTCTTTTATACAATTTAACAGTAAGAAAATACAGTATATCGTCAACCTTAATTTGGTACAGGATAACAACAAAGTTTATGGATTGACTCTTAGTCTCTTTACTGCAGCTATCAAATACAGCAGAAAAACGGGTATGTTATTGTGCATGTCAAATCACAATAAGTAATAGTCTGCTATTCTGCCTATATAGAAAATATGAAGCTACACTCAACAATCGGTTAGCTCAGACTCTCATAAAACCAGGAATCTTGTAGGTCTCTGAGCAAAGGTCACAAAATCCACCAACCAGCAACCCTAATGCCAACGAATTTACACATCAGATCTCATAATTTTCATCAAAGCAAAGACCAAAGTGTAAGAACCACATGCAGTGGTTTTACAAGGGTTTATGTGCTGGATTATTTCTCAGCCTATCTTTATGCTGCAGTAAACTACCTGGCTGTTGGCTGTAGGTTTACTGTGCGGCAGTATCAATTTTCTCATCTGACTCAATGTAAGAAAGCAAATACATGTATTTTCCAATTCAACAGAAACCCCATTTGGATTGCACTTAAATGGTCTGCACTTATTTATTATCTAAGCGCTAAATTAAAAACTAAACCCTTCAGGAAAAGGCAATATATTTATCTTATCTGTCCTTTTATGAGGAGAGCTTTGCTGCTTACCAGTAACCAACTGATAGTGCCAGCTATAAACTGGTCCCATTGACGTCTTTATCTCCAAGGAGCATAAGTGTGCTGTTGTTGCAATTTCATTAATGTCACTGGGAAGGATACTCACACAGCGAACACCTCTACTGTAAGTACAGTGCTACACAAGTTACACAATTGTTTGACAGAAAAGATCCATACTGCTTTACTTAGCGGGCAGAAATGCACCAAGAAGTTCTACTACTCCTATTCATTAGTCATCACAAAGCACCTTGATTCAGTCACAATCCTGTGTCTGGTGTATGTGAACCAAAGGCACCCTCTGTGATCCTCTAACTGAGTTTATCATTAACTGATCTGATGGGCAAGCATGTAAGAGGTTGCTTCTATGGTATCAGTAGGTTCAAGGATATGTCCGTGAAATATGATTATGATGTGAAGGACACCGGCAGAAGATCTCTCTTCATGGTCCTGAGCCAAGAAACTGCTTGCAACTTGTCTTAGAGACTATATTTTCATTTGTTCAGATTATGAAAATGAACTGACCGTTCAGGGTAGTCGGCAGCGTACTGGATCTTCTGGGTCAGTGAGAACTGATCACAGCCCACACTGGAACATACAGCATTCATGCCCTCCACAGTGGTGAAGTTAAAGCCTTTTTTTGTTACAAAATAAACAGGGGCTCCGACTTCAAAGTATTTGTACAGGTAGCTGAAATAGTCCAGCATGTAAGAGCCCTGCACCAAAAACAGAATAATCGATATAAGGTTACATGGAAGAGCAGAGTGCCACGTTCCTTTGTGTTTATGAAGTTAACTGTTTACCGACCTTAGGCATAGCCAGCTCCTGATCCAGACCCACTGTCACTTTCAGCATGAGGAATAAGCAGGCGCAGAACATGAATATGAAAACCAGCATCTGAAAAGAACAGAGAATTCAACAGATATTCAGTTAAAACAGCTCTGTGCATGAGCAGATGCTGTTTTTTGTTGAGCTTGTTTGGATTTCATGTTTATGTTACTCCAGAAGTCAACAGTTGAGAATAACTTTGTCTTATATTATTTTAAATAGATGCACATCTTTACCACTATGAATCTGGTGAAGCTGTGCAGTAGGACAGGGGCGTAGTATTTCCTCATGAAGGGCAGCAGAAAGCCCTCGTTCGGCTCGTTGGAATGCTCTTTGTCTACTTTAACACAACAGATCAGTTCACAGCGGTTGCTGTCCTGGCGACGGGCATCCAGAGACAGCAGCGCCACAAAGGCTGTCATCTGGAGGACAAAGTCCATGAGCACAGCCATAGCAGCATACAGAGCAAAGGACTTCACTGCTGGCATGGTGGACAGGGCCCCTGGTGTAGTGGAACAGAAACATCATAAGCGATTCCTGGTGATACAGTGATACAATTTGTGCTTTAAATAAAAGTAATCAAAGGCTCCTACCTAGAAAGAAGCAGACAGACTCAGACAGACTGCACAGGAGCATGCTGGGGGCCACGTTTCCGAGGACACGACCAATTTGCTCCTCTCGCTTCTCTCCAGGCCTCCGTACATCTCTCTGCATGAAAGGAAGAGTAAGATAGCATTACTAACAATGATCCACAATATCTTGGAAAATCAGCATTATTGTGCATTAGCTGTGCAGCTCACAGACGTACACACCTGGTACTCCAGAACAAAGATGAAGATATTGTCAGCACCGACAGCGAGCACCAGGAAGGGCACGACCTGCAGAATGACCAGCGAGGAGGGGATGCCGATCCACGAGTAGAAACCCATAGAGGCCAGGACCGAACAGCCGACCACCAGGATTCCACCCAAACCCACCAGAAACTTGGAGTCCACCTGCAAGACACAGAGATAAGAATTCACATGTACATTTACCTCAGTGAACCCTTGTCCCTCTGTATCTTTGCTGTATAATGTTTCCTGTATTGTATAACTTCAGGGTCTATAAACTTACATGCTCTAATGTCAAGATAAGCCCTATACAGCTGACATGGCCATACTATGGCACCTTCTCCTTATCATCCATATGATAATGCCTGTTTTATTTGTTTTGCTTTCTAGTTAGAGGCCTGTTACATACCACGTACATGTTGCATGCTTGTATTTTTTGCAGTAAAGCAACCAAAGTGATGGCTTAAAAAGAGTCACTTTGCTAGCAGCTCTTTTACAATGGAGTTAGGTATTTTGGTACATTGAGTTATTACTAATTTTGGCATGCTATGTGCTTCCAGAGACAATACTTCAGCTTTACACTGTTGATTATCTCACGTTACCTTGTTTGTCATGTTAAGTAGCACTCAACAGAAAGTACACCTGAGTCTGATGAGAACGTCATTTGTTTGCAGATATCTGAAATACATACATTGTAAATATTGCTTTTACTTTAATTGTTTTTATATAAAATACCTTGGATTTGCTGTGCTTGTTGGTCATTTGACTTGTGACAATTGCTTCCTTCTTGTCTTGTAATGCTTACTCTTTATTGACTTGCTACACTTTCTTTTTAAAATTTTCAGCTTTAAAAAAAATAAATACTGGTCAGTGTTTACTATTATGCACACTAAGTCAAAATCCTTGTATGTGAAAACCTCACTAAAGGACAAAGTGGGTATAAATAATGGACGAATGATGCAAAAAGTAATGGCAATACTGACAATACCCATTAACTAGTTAGGACTAAATCAGCAGACTGACTAACTCTCTAAAGCCTTACCAGTATGCGTTTCCATGAAGAGTACTCCCCAAGTGCCACAGCGATGTAAACAAAGATCACGGCATAGCTGATCATGAAGATGGGGATGTCTTCTGCTGTCGTTCGATTAATCTCATCCTCTAGAGATCTCTGTAGACAGCAGAGAGACCAGAGAGCGGGCACAAATTAGAAGCTTGGGAGGTCAGATAGTGAGGTAATAAAGAAGAGAGGAGTCAACGCGACCTTGAAAAAGCTGGGGCAGCAGTTCTTTATCGACATTGCTACTGATTACCTCTTTTTTCTTTTTCTTTTTTTGTTTACCTTTGTTACTTAGGAGACAACTGAGAACAGACAGGAAATGAAGGGAGAGATGAGAATTGGACCGCAAAACTGTTTCCTGGTCAGACTTAGACTGAGGATGTTTGGGTTTTACATGGTCAGGGGCTTAAAATCTTAAACCACCAGGATTCCCCAGCGACTGGTATGACTTCTAACAAGTATTCAAAAATTCACCTAGATTTCTTTTCAGAAAATGAACCATTATGAAACACAGTGTCCACTGAGATCCCACGGTTCACTCTACCTCTGCCATGTATGCAAAAGTGAAGTTGGCTGCAGGGTTTTTCTGGTAGTCCTGGACAATCTTTAGAAACTCGGTCTCCCACTGCATAGCCACTTTAAACTTGGGGTCACTGCGAGGGTAGTTGTTGAGGGAGAAGGTCATGATGAAAGCCTCTGCATTGGTGAAGTCATCATCTGGTCAAAGCAAGATGTTTAAGTGAGTTACGAACACCTTCTTTGTGTGTTGTGCAGATGTTTCATGCACAAAAAGATGGAAAGTGACTCACTCGAATAGCCTCCCACTGCCAGAAATGAGAAGACTGGAGCTCCGTAGTCGGCCATGCAGCTCATACCTAAATCAGTGATGTCTTTGAAGGACAATGGCGAACTTGAGAAGAAATAGAAGAAGGGGAAGAGAAGGTTATATCATTGGTGATGAAGTTTCTCAACAACTGCAGATGAATCAGTGGGTTTCAGTGAATACTTACTTGAGGCAGTAGACTAGATGGTCTCTCCAGTCCACCTCTCTGGTCGCTCCCTGATAAGTCATGTTCACCTTAGCGTTGATGTTGTCCAGGCTGTTCTGGAAATACTGTGCCAAGCTGTTGACAGCACAGTCAGTCAGGGAGGGGTTGGATGGGTTCAGCGGTGCGTAACACACATCCTTCAGACTTGCGCTACGGTTCAGATCTTCTGACCAGAACTCAATTTGCTAAAAAAGGCATAGAAGAGGCACCAATGAGTCAAAATAATATGGTGCACTTTTGCAAACATGCTTAGATGCCATTTTTGACAATGTGGTCTTTACCTGTATTTTTTCTTGGAGCTCCAGCAGCTCAATGACAAGTTCTTTGGATACAAGCCCACTAAAGTTCTGCGGTCCAAACACCAATGAGTTATAAATCCCTCCTTTTCTACCCGGGGCTGTCAAGATCAGCTGGTTTGTCCGGAAGAAGGGGCCAAAGTGTGCATCATGGAAGTTTTTCTCCTGGCGGGCCTGGCTGTTGGGAGCAGACCACAGCTCAACCGGGTCAGTGGTGAGCTCAAGAGACTTGAGGCCAGCAGATAAAACAGCCACGACTACAGCAGACGCCAGGAGCACCTTTAATGAAGATAAAATATTCATAATTGAGACTCATTTTCCTCAACCGGCCAACATTTGGCTCTTTTTGTCTTAAAGCCACTGTGTGTTCAATTTGAAAGTATTTACAAAATGTTTAAAATTATTACAGTATCTTTATATTTGTATAAAAACCACATAATCCTGTTGAAAATGTATGTATTTTTCCTCGTGTTCCTGAAACACTCCGTCTATTTAAAAAAAAGTCAGAAAAATTCTAAAGCTACATAAAGTGGCTTCAAGGTGAGACAATGCAATTGCTGAAAGATGAAATAAGACATTTACTTCTTTTACAAGTTGAATTTATGAGTAATGTTTGCTTACATTATCCAAATGTAGACAGATGTGTTGTATTTCGCAGATTCCAAATGTATACCTACCAAGAGGGGATAAGTGGCCATGATAGTTCCCCACGCCCGAAACAGTGAGCTCAGGAAAGCTTGAGCAGCCAAGCTGTTCTTGTCTGCACACGTCACGTCTGATGGATGAATGGTCTGCTGAGGAACTTCATTACTGTTCTGGTCTTTGCCTTTCCTCTTTCTCTTTCCCTTCTCTTCATCATTTGCTTTTTGAAGCTTCACCGAGAAAGAGATATAGACGTAAACCGCGAAGGCAACTACCAGGAGACTGAACAGGATAATACAGATGAAGAGTAAACCATCCATCCCCAACACTTTGAGGGGGGGAGGTGTCGGTGCAGGAGGTGGGACACTCGGGCACGACTCTTCGCAGTCCTGGCAGGAGCAGGCCTCCCCCCCTGATGCCGTGGTCTCGTTACACTTCAGAGCACGTCCATTGTAGGGAATCACACCCTCTGGGACTCCTGTAGTGTCTCCCTCATTCAGCAGTTTGAAGTCGATGTCCAGGGGAGCCAGGCCGTTACTGGAGTCCCCCTGGAAATCATACCAGCGCTGGGGGGTGCAAAGCTTTGCGCCATACCGACCACACATAGTGGCGATCGCGTAGCCTCCTGTGGCTGGGATCCGGACATTTTTGCAAGACTGGAAGGAGGTGTCTGCGAAGTTGGTGGTGAGATATGCCTCATAAGCCACCACAGCCTCCTTCGTAATCCCAAGCTGAGTGACGTTCATGACCTTTGTGACTTTCACTGTTTGGCTCTGGTTGGGGCTACAGGTGGTGATGCAGTGCAGGTGGGCAAAGTTGTCGGCGCAGGAGGGGCATCGGTTCAGCACCGCTTTGGACAGGGTCAGACTCGTCTCCAGGGAATTCAGCTGTTTGATGGAGCAACAGGAGAATGTATTGCCCTCTCCCTTGTCCAACATAGGACACACCTGTAGCAAGGACAGGGACTAGTTTACAAATGACCAACCTAAACACAAGCTCACTTCTTGTCAAAGGAATACTTTTAAACTGCTTTAGTAACAATACTAAATAAAAGAATACCAACTCTTTATTAAGCCCTCCTCTCTGCTTCAGGATCTACAAACCTGTTTAAATTTTTTGTAGTGTTCTCCAGAGATGGCTCGGGCTTGGCTGTAATCGAGACACGGGACGATAGGAGGAATGAGGGTGTTTCCTAGTGACGGGTTTCTACCACACTCCTCATAGAAAGCACAGTAGCCTGGCTCATGTTGGGCCTCTGACAGCACCTGTGTCAAAAACAATCACAGTAGAAGTAGTCAAAGTATGTTGCAGGTTAGTTGAGAAGACGGTTTGGTTTTTAATGAAGTTTCTACTTGCAGGTCATAGAAATTTCAAAACTCTTTTTTGAAAATAATGGTAACTTTGGCATAAGTATGTTTTAAAATCACAACAAACTCAAGTACTGTAAAATTTACCTCGAGTAATACACAATTCAGGAGTTTTAGGAGGATATTTTCAAAAAGTTTTTATTATCATTCCTATGTCCACTGTCATATTTTTTCTTTAAACATTACAGTAAAATCCATAAATGCTATAGCTGTGTTACATTCGCTTTAGCACTACAATGTATCTGCTCTGTCAGCTATTTAACGCCACCTCGGAAAACCAATAAAATGTCGAATGTTGTGCATATTCAAGGTTAAATATAACACCTAGGACAACAAAAGAAGATAACTTCCAAATATTCAGTAACAGTGAATACATCATTTTTAAGTAAGTATTTGAAACTGTGTTTGAACAGTCTTTAAACACAGATTTCCCATCTGAACACATCGTTATGAATAACAACTACGTGTCAATCCGTCACTAGTGGATTGGCCAGTAGCATTCCTAAAGTGAAAATTAAACCAACCCACATCTTTTTATTTTAATGTATTTATTTATATTATTGTATTTTCTTGACTTTTGTGTACACTCCTTTTGATAAACATTTGATGGCATGTACATGAACAAATAGCCTCAAACTTTAAGAGAAATAAAAGAATAGCCAAACACATTGAACCCTTTTGGAACATTTATTTATCCAGGACTAAATTATTGCGTTTCTTGTTTTCACTTTTTACTCATCCACAAAAAAAGGGAAATAGAAAATAAAGCACTATAAAATTTTACTTTAATTTTAGATATTAAAAAAAAAATAGTTGCCGGCATCACTTTTGAAACATCATATTTTAAGGAGTACTGCTGGTTTGACTACATAAGAGTGTAAAGGTAAAAGTGTCTTCCCTACAGTTGAACTTAAACCCACAGAACATGATTCATCTGAGTGGCCCCTAATCTAAGTGACTCATTATGTCTGTGCTGCCAACGTGAACGCCTCTCTAACTTTGGCTTTGAAAGCAGTAATGAAACAATTAAAATTATTTAGAATTTAAATGACATATGTAGTTACATTAATTCTTCTACTTTCAAATCCTGGTCACAGATTAAATCCTAAAGTTCTTTGGAAGAATAAAGTTTTTAATGTAAAGTATAAAAATAAATCAAACAAAAGTGTACAATGTTAGAGCAGTCAGGATTCCAAATAACGAAAAGCGACCAGACCAACTTACCACACAGGCCAGAAAAGTGATCAGGGCTGCGACACGGACCATGATTCCTGAGAGTGTTGCAGCAACAGAAGAGTCCTCAGGTTTGGTAAAATGAAGTGTATGTTTATCACGGCTGTCCTGATGGAAAATACATTAGACAAAGACAGTGACAGGAGTCCGAGTCGTCCTTCGTCTCCCACCGTCTGTCTGTCTAACAGTGTCAGGGCTGGCTAAGGGGAATCATGTCCATCGTCATCCCTCCCGTGATGTCACATGTCTTATCTGGGCTGATGTGGCTGTTGGCCAATGGCAGCTATGGATGATCAATTCTTCTGTTTGATTATTAACAAGGAGAAGATTTTGATAGAGTTGCTGGGAAGATCCAAAAGGAGAAACCAAAACGACAGTCACACCCAGTTCTTCACCTCCACGAATCTCATCATACTTGGTTTTTATTGACGACAGACAAACATATAGACTTTGGTTGGTCTGAATCAGATCTATCCATTCACAGCCACCAGGATACAGTTCATTTGATCGTTGTTAGGAATGTATGCACCACACACACAGGCAAAGTGCAGCACATGACAATAGGCATGAACATGAACTTTAGACCAGCATCAAGTGACACCGCTGTGTAACCATCTGATTTTTCTGTACTTGTTCATGATATATTTCTTTCTAGCAAAAGATTCTTTTAGCTGGTTTTGGTACAAAAGTCTTCGAAACCATCGACAACGTGTAAACAGCAACGGGCTGCCCTACCAGGACAAGATGACTAATCGCTTCCTACATCACATCCAACAAATTGGGATCGGCCTTGCAATTAACGCCGTTATCACATGTCAAGGTCACAGATAAAGCCTCGCTGTCAAATCAGGGGATCATCGGAGCTATCAGGGTGAAGGTGCATATGCATCTAAATCTGTGATAAACACAGATGGTAAAAAAAGACAAGAAGAAATGGGGCAGATATGGGGATGTTCTTTGTTCTAAGCTGATAAGTCACGGCAGCATGCTGAATTTTGTAACTTGCTCCACATGCTGCTTACTGCTGCATACAGCAGTGCACAGTATCCAAATCTAAAGGTGAAACTGTGTGCTTTACCTACATGACTGTCTTTTTGTCTGCTCTTTCTTTATTTGCAGAGTGATTTTAGCGTTGCAGCCACCATTATAGTGGTTAAAATCAAGATTCATTCATTTGAAAACTGCCCGGTTTTATCCGTTAAGATTTTTATATTTTTTTTATCGCGTAATTATTTTATTCCTGCTCAGCTTTATTATGCTTGTGTAACCTTAAGAGATCTTCCTTATGATTGCTCCTTGTGATTGCTGTCTCAACATGTGCAAAGGACTCCACCCATTCAGAAAATTTCTGGAAAGAATAACATCCCGGGAAGTTTTTTTATGCCGACTGAATTATATGTGCTGCTACAATTTCGACTTAAGGAGTTTGATAAAAACGTCATGTAACTGTGGTTTATGTAAGATTCTTTTTGGCCATTTTTGCCTTTTTTATTAGACAGTGGCTGTGCAAAGTGACAAGAAATGTGGAGAAAGAGAGCAGGGGAATGATATGCTATAAATGTATGAATGAAAATTAATAAATGAACTGAAATAAAAACAAAAATGTAAAGTAAAATTATCTGAGATCTTTTTGTAAAAATGTTTCATGCATTTTGGCAAACAGTGCTTACAAGAACTTCTGACAAGACTGAAATACTTTGCAACATTATCCCTTTAACAAATTGATTTATTATGAATAGCATATTTTATTAGTAATGTGTTTTTTAAACTGAGCAACAATTGTTCCTTTAAGTGATGAATTTAACAAAATAAAAAAGCAGTATAAACATTGTGAGGCAAGCTTTTTACATAGAACCTATGAAAAAAATGCAGAGTTTGATGGAAAAACAAAAGAAGAAAAAGTACATATAGAATAAACAGTACTTTTGTGAAGTTTTCCTTGCAAAGTTACAGCTTTTGTTGAACCAGTAAGACCATTTTTCATTCAGTGCTGAGGTTGTTTTTGTGCTGTTTTACGTGATTTTGTATCTGATGGAGTTATATTACATACACAGAACATAAGATACTCTTATGTAACAGCACCACCTGAGTCCTTGATCTCGGGTATGTTAATGCTGTATGCCTTAATGCTTTTTTTTTTTTTAAAGGAAAGTTCTGTTTAATTTTCCTTTTTCTGAAAACTTTTTACTGCACTGTATTTATCAAACACCTTAAAATGAGCAGACTAAATACATTCAGAAGAGGCATATATCATAGGCTCATAAACTTGATATCATTGTTCATTTAAACTACTCTGCCAAGACAAAGAGCGACATTATAATTCAGATTACAGTATAGTTTTGCTGTTGTTATGGTTTCTATGTATGCATGCTTGTTTTTTGTGTATTTGAAAACTCTGAAATAGGCAACTTTTCTCCTTTTCGTTTGTATATAATTAGCTACCACAGAAAAAAAACAACAAAAAAAAATCAGGCAGCAAGGGTGCAAAAATAAAAACCAGGTAAAGCAGTGTGATACTACGGAGCCCCAGAAGGGAGATGGAGAAAGAAAAAAAAAACAGGGAGAGGAAAAAAAAAATTAGAGGCGTCTTTTGCGAGATCTCGCAAAATTTTCTTGGGATCTCGCAAAAGTCAGATCAATGTTATTGGACGTTTTGTGAAAACTGTGCCTCTTGCTAAGCACTGCTTAAATGTCTTTATAGTTTAGGCCGATTTCAAAATAAAACTCAATAAAACTCTCATACAGGTAGGTGTCCTCTATTATTATTATTTTATTTGATTGCAAGATCCCATGAAGGTTTTGTGAGAGCTTGCATTTTTTTTTCCTCTCCCTGTTTTTTTCTTTCTCCATGTCCCTTCTGGGGCTCTGTAGTGATACTGTAACATTTGTAAAAAAAAATAAATAAATGGTGAAAACAGTGACAAATATCTGTAAAAGAAGGAATTACTATCTGTAAAAATGAATAATCTTTTAATGTGGACATTATGTGTTTTTTTTCCCATTTTTTTAAGTCAAAATTTAAATGAATACTTATTCCATGAGATACTGTCTATAATTTCAATATATATTTACCTTTTTTTTTTTTTTACAATTCTTAATACATATAAGTTTTCTTTCAAATAGTGGTAAATATCTTTTGTTTGCTAATGTAAATCCAGTAAAATTAATGACATTGAACAGTGTCAAAAAATGAATTACCATTTGTAAAAAGTCAGATGTTTTTTTTTTTTTTTGTGGATGTTATGTGCAGTTTTGGTCTCTATTTTTATTGTCAAGATGTACAATGAATCTTTATCTCTGATTTTCATCTGTAATTTAACAAACAGAGAAAATCTGTAAAATTCCATTAAATTGCTCAAGAAATTACAGTTGAAAACTATTTAAAACATTCATTTTGTATATGATAATGAGAAAAACGTTTGTTGAATTAGTTTCCATGTGCACTGATACTGTACAGCATTTTCTTTTATCAAACTGCAAAGGAAACGATTGTTAATATAAGACTTAATTTTGTATGAATAGTTCTAATTTATCTGAAGAGGTTTTGGCAGGTAAAAAAATAAATAAAAATTGTACAATGTAGCTTAAGTTACAAACACTGTCCTATATGTTTAAATTCATTTTGCCTTTTGTACATTATACATAGGAGCCTGTGAGCATTTGAGTATTCTAATAAATGATGTATAATTATACATGTTCGATCTACTAAATCAGCATGAATTTTACAGTGCTTGAAAGCCTCAGATTTGTGAAGAACGTAAAAAGAAAACCCCTTACAGAGCGAGAGCTGTCGAGAGATCTTGCCTTCTGTCCGCGGAGCTGCAGAGCATTCAGAAACTACCGTTATAAACCATTTTACACTTTGCTGATTTATCACTAGATAACACACACTTTCCCCTCTTTACAATCAAGCTTATCTGTGATTATTTATGGAGCATCGGGATTATGGAACAAGCTGACTTTTTGGACTCTGACAAGTGTGAAGGGCAGTTTCTTTAGAGAGGTTGTGTTTATCAAATGAAAACTGTCTGAAAGATTAGAATTAGAATTAGAATAGAATTAGAATAAAACTTTATTGATCCCTTCGGTACAAGACCTCAGGGAAATTTTTAGATTAGAAAACCTTTGTACGACGGAGATTGGAAGATCCTGAACTATCTGCAAATACCACCAGACTCGCTCTCATACAGGAGAGTAAAATCATCTGAGAGGTGTTTAGAGGTATTCTGGAGACTACTTGATTTAACTCTCCCTGCTGACCCTTTCTGTGTCTGATTTGTACTGAACAATCAGCGGTGTGACCCTAAATCGTTCATGTGAAACTGCTAAATCTCCTCCACAACACAAAGTTCAGTGATTTAACCCAGCTCTTTCCTTCGTTTGGCAAGCTGCAGCTGTTCAGCTGTTACGCAAACCTGAGCTGTTTCAGTCCATCAACACGGCCTTTGTTGACAAATCAGGCTTTCTCTAAATGCTGTTTCTATTTGGGTTTCATCCTCACGGGTCACTAGATGAAGGGATTTCTTCATGAAACTCAAACACAAGCGCTCGACGTATGTTACAGGGTGCCGACATGACCCCAAAATCAGCATGAGGGGCGAGCAGAGACGGCATTAAAGAAATCAAATACTTGTGTTTTGTACTGCTGAATTGATGAACTTTGACCTTTAAACTTTTACTACATTAAGCAACTGACATGGCTCTACATGAAACTCTGGTGTACTTCTGCGTGACTGAAAACTTTAGTGTTTTTCTGGAGGTGACCATCATCCATCCTGTTTATTAAGCAGGACAAAAACAAAATTGGTGCCCCCCTGCCCTCCCTCCGGGACCTGTACACCTCTAAAGTGAGGAAAAGGGCAGGAAAAATCCTCAGGGACCCCTTCCACCCCGGTCATCATCTCTTTGACGTGCTGCCCTCTGGTTTCTAAGCACTCGGACATCCCGGCACCAGAGCAGTTTTTTCCCTCAGGCCAAATCCCTCATGAACAGTCAGTCAGTAAATCATTAAAGACTCCTGTTGCACTACCTCTGTGCATTATCATGTGCAATGCTTCAATTTCATGTGTAATATTGTAATTTTAACTGTTTTCTAATTTATTACTCTGGTTGAGGCAAGTTTATGTCTCTTTTCACAGTACTTTTTATGTATATAGTACTTTTTTTGTTTTTTTTACTTGTCTTTTACACATATTTAGAATTTCTTAGATTTAGATTTCTATATTCATTGCCTGTCTTGTTATTGTTGTGTACCAGTTTCATTAACCAGGTCAAATTCATTGTGTGTGCCAGCTCACTTGGCAATAAAAGCTTTCTGTATTCTGTCAAAGTAAATCTCACCAGTTTCTTATTGATTGATTGAAGACCCCCCTGCTCTCCACTCTCATTTATATTGCTGTTCTGTGTCATTTAGAAAGATTTCTTTGAACTCTCTCTGTGCAGGTGCGCAGGCGTTACCTCACCCAGTATCACGCCAGGCTGAGCTCGATGTTTATTCAGTAATCATCAACTCTGATTCTTTGTTCGCTACATGGCGGATGAGTCACAAAATGTCTGTGTAGCTATGCAGGTGAGTAATTTCTGAAGGAGTCAAATGCATGAGAGGCCTCTTTTACACAACAAATCTCATATTGTAACAGCCTGGATAACACAGTCGTATATTAAGAGGATTAATCATGATTCTATTGCACTTACTGTTATAAAACGTCACGGCACATTAGTTTATCACTTGTCCGGTTTGTTGACAGAAGTGATTCACTGTGTGGCCTCTTTCCGCAAACTATCAGCAGCTAATAAAATAATCAGGGAGCTTAATTTAGATATTCACGTCTGCCATTTTTTACAATCCCAGCCTAACCCAGTTCTCCGCAATATTCCCTCCTAACCTTGACCTATTAATTATGTGATCTGCAGCTGTGTTTATAAGTGAAACATTATCACAGCAACATGAAAAATGTTGGATTCTGCTGCTCACTTTACAATTCATGACTTGCTCATATTCTCCCTGAAACCACTCAGATTATGTTGTCACATTTTATGCTGCATTGGAAGCAGAAAACTCACACTCTTGACTAAAAGTGAGACAAATCCACTATCAGGTCTGTGTGGGGACAGTCATGTTTGTACTTAAACTGAGCTTGTTGAGGTGGGCTGAGTTATAAGGCTGCTTAGAAAGACTTTTAGAGATCCTGAGTGTCTCTATACTGAATAAAACAATTTTGTTTTTAGGGAATCATGAATTTATTCCAGAAAAGTTAAACATGTTCAGGACAAAAACATTTTCTATCCCTATGAGAACAGCACATTGAGGGAAAAATGTAAAACAAATGGCTCGTCTGGAAGGTTTTGACATTTTAGTTCTAAAACAGAATTCCAAAGTACAAATAAAAAGGTACAAAAAAATACATGCAGTTTTCAAAGTTCAAAAGGAACCTTTACTACCTGAACTTAAAGTACAGTGAGTATGAAAAGGGAAGAAATAGACATGTGATTCAAAATCTGCGCTGCTTATTAGGTCCATAGTCTCCAGGCCCGGGGAGGCCTCTGGGAAAGCCGCCCTGACCTCCTCCGGGCATGTTGTTGTTTCCTGGTCCCGACATCATTGGAGCATTTTCAGCAGCCATGCCAGCAGTACCAGCAGGACCAGAATTACCACCCATTGAGTTTCTGTTCATGGGCATCCCATGACCGCCCATATGCATCCGGATGTCTTGCTCCCTGTTTTCTGAGAAGTTGCCCCTGAAGCCCTCCTGCTGCCTCTTCATCATCTCCTCGTTGCGCATCCTCATCTCCTCCTCTCTCCTCCGGCGTTCCTCCTCCTGCCGAAGCTCGGCCTGTTTCCTCTTCTGCACCTCCTGACTGTGGAGCTCCTCCATCCTCCGCAGCTCCTCCTGCCGCCTCAGCAGGTCCTGCCTCATCAGCATCACCTGATGCTCGTGTCTGGCTGCCTCCATCTCGGCCTCCAGCTTCTCCTGAGCCTCCTTCATGTTGCGATCCACCATTTCATACTGCTGCTTCTCCATCTCCATCAGGGCCTTCCAACGCATGGCATACTCGTACTCAAAGGAGCCAGGCTGGGCAAATCGAGGCGGCTGCTCACGCTCTTTGTGATACTGCTGGTTTTTGTTTATTAACTTTTCTGACAGTCCCTCTTCTTCATCAAACTGGTCCATAGGTTCCACTGTAATCGGTCGAGGAAAAGCTGTGAGAAGATAGGCACCATCGCTGCACTTATCCAAAGCCTTTCTTGCAGCTGGCTTTGAGGTGTACTCCACTATTCCCTTCCCTGTGGGCCTCCCTCGGTCATCCACGATGACCACAGCTCTTTCTATCAGACCAAACACAGCAAATGCCTCCTCCAGCAGCTCGTTGGACACAAACTCTGGCAGATTCTTCACACTTAGAGCAGCACCGTGTGTAGCGAACCTCACCCGTATGGGCCTGCCCCTGAACGGGGTATCATCCAGCTCGGCTCTGGCGATCTCTGCTATGATTCTCGTCTCCAGCCGGATGAAACCGAAGCCTCTCTCCTTGTTGATGAAGATTTCGCTGGCTTTTCCATACTTGGCAAAGAGCTTCTCCAGATCCTCCTCGGTGATCCCAGTCGGTAGGTTCCCTACAAACAGCCTGCTCCGCTGGGTGAAGGTTCTCTCACCGGGCTTTCTGAAGCTCTGCGGGTCTAGGGTTAAGGCCTCGTTGGGGTTGGTCTGCTCGCTGGGCTCGGGCTGCTGGCCGTTGGTTCCCTCGCCTTTCATCTGGTCTCCCGGGCGGTTGGGTCCGTGGTTCTGCTGGGGGCCTCTGTTTCCTTGCATTTTTGTTACCGAATTAAAACACGAGTCGGCAAGTGGCTCGTTAAAAACACGCAAACTCTTAGCAGGCGATGTTGCACAAAGAGCTGCAAAGATGGCGAAGCTGCCGCGACGTTATTGTGACCTCAATTCAGTGCGACGTATTGATTTAAATTCGTGACGTAACATCCGTGCGACGGTGGCCGGTTTTGGATGTAAAATCGTGTTTTTTAATATATATTTAATATTCTGTTATCTCTATAAATTGATGTGGAATGTGTTAATTGCGTTAGGTTTTGTATTTGTAGAAATCATCTTTTGTGTTTTTGCTCCTAGCACATGTTCTCGCGAGATTTACGCACTCATCTCGGGAAAAAAATAGTTATTCAGTGGCTGATTTCGCGGGAATTGTTTCTGCCGCTCGCTGACAAGGAGTAAAATCAGCCATTTCTTCAAATATAGCATATTACCTGATATTAAACGGATAACAACTGAAGTTGTACCTTTTCTCTTCTAAGGTAGGACCGTTGCATCTGTTACCTCAGCTCTATTCTCATAAAAAGTTGGCATGTTTTGGAAGAGCTGTCTACTAACTGTCACTCACGCTAACTTCGTAGGTTAGCGCAAACCTTCGACTTGCTAGCCTGATAAATCCACTGTATGTGTACTACATGTAAATAGCAAAGTAGAACTCTCCTCTGCCTCTTGCAGGGCAGTCATGTTCTCCGACCTGAGTGCCCAGAAGGAGGGCTCCTCTCTGCTCTCCCGCCCTGCCTCCGAGGACCAGGGACCGGCAGTATTTGAGAGGACGTCGCTGGCCTACAGTCCCTGCTCCGAGCGCTACAGTGTCGGGGAGCGGAACTTCGGCCGCCAGTATGCTCATATTTACGCAGCTCGACTCATGCAGATGAGGCCCCTGCTGTCACAGAGAGCTAAGCAGAAATGGGGTAAGCTCAGGTCAATCTCACCTACATCTGGAGCTCTGAATCATCAGAATTATTTAAGTGTAATGTCTTTATTTCTGTCTCCGCTAGGATCAGATGTGCTCATCAGGAAGCTGTGCGATATGCAGACAGGGGAGCAGTGTTGCATTGTGGGGACCTTGTTCAAGCGTATGGAATTGCAGCCATCTATTCTGAAAGAGATCAGTGAGGAGGTCGGCAGTCACGCACAAGTTTGTTAACCCCCGGCAAAATGACATTTGCTGCCTGCATGTATGACATTTTTCTGTTTTCCTCTGTCTTCAGCACAACCTCCTGCCCCAGCCTGCACGTGCCAAAAACATTAGTGAAACAGATGAGCTGATTCTGGAGGATGAACTCCAGAGGATCAAACTAGAGGGCAAAATCGACAAAGACAAGTGTGTCACGGGTCAGTGTTTTTCTTAGTATGTCAAACATCACATCAGCTCTGAACACATGTTCAAAATGTAAAGACATTCCTGTCTTTCTCTTTCAGGCAGTGTTATTGCAATATATGGAGCTGAGAGAAATGATGGGAAGTTCACAGTTGAGGACTTTTGCACAGCGGATCTCCCTTTACAGAGAGCAAGACCTGCTCTCAGCGCTGACAGGTCAACACACACACACACACACACACACACACACACACCTACAGTATAAATCCCAGCCTTCGGTGACAATGATGGCAATATTTAAACAGCATTCTTTGTCTTTGTTCAGGTTTTTGCTCCTGGCCTCAGGCCTTGGTCTCGGCAGTAGTCGTGCTGACAGCATGCTGGGACTACAGTTGCTGGTTGACATGGTAACTGGTCAGCTTGGTGACCTGGGTGAGCAGAGCGGGGCAGCGACGATATCCAGGGTTCTGCTGGCTGGAAACCTCCTCAGCCAAAGCACCCAGGACAAGGATGCATCAACAAAGGTATCAAAACTGAATTTCCTGTACACACAGTCATTTGTGTATACTTTTGTTAGTTTTCACTGATTCAGGAAATTGCCCTTGTAAGCACATCCAATCACAAGACTCTAATATCTGTTTTACAGTATCTGTTTTTTATTCCAGGCCAAGTACCTCACCAAGAAGACTCAGGCTGGCAGTGTGGAGGCCATTCGTTTGCTGGATGAGCTGCTGCTTCAGCTGGTGGTGAGTTTGCATCCTCTTCTTTGCATGTATAGACATTTTCTTTTTATTTCCAGTTTGAATTGGGCTTCATTGATGACATAGTGTGGCATGATATGAAATTTTCTACATTCGGTTTTTCACCATTGTAGTCACAACTCCTTAAATACCTCTGGTTGACATAAGCCATGATGATATTGTTGAAAATGATCCAGTGGAACTGCTTTATATGAAGAGTGGGTGTTTATATGATTTTTTTGTATCAGTATGATTAAGTGTTTAGTTTTATGTGTACTGTTGTTTTATTGTTCTCACCATAAACTGTTTCTCAATTGATTTTCCATAAAATCCACAAAAATCATTATGTATTAGTTTAAAGTTACTTTGAATTATTGTGTTTTTCCACATCAACAACCCCTATGATATTATTTATCTGTTGCATGATATAAAATGAGTCAGACTTCAAACATTTAATTAGTAAAGTGAGTAGCAATACAAAATATTTTCCTGGTTATTAAATATGAGAATACCTGCTTTTCTCTTTTATTATCGTACTTAAAACTTTGGAGTTTAAAACTGCTGGACAATTTGGAGACTGACTCACGTTAGACTGAAATTGTAACAGTGTTACTGTTTTCTCACGTTACAAATACTAAATAATAAATATGAATAATATGCATCATAACATAAAAAATAACAAATTTTGCTAGTGAAAAAATACCTGCAGTTCTGAAACACTTTTAAAAATAAATTTCCCATTTATTTAAATTTACCATGTAAGGTAGTTAAGCCTTAGTGGATGTGACCGAGTGAAGTGTGATGAAAAACAAAGAAGGTAACATGGTGTATTTTAACACTGAGTGTTTTGTTTATAACCAATTATCGCTTTTGGTAAGTTGGTTATGATATGATTATTATCTAATGCTGTATGTTGCTGCTTCCGACTGATTCAGGCTTCAGTTCCAGTGGATGTAATGCCAGGCCAGTATGACCCCACCAACTACACCCTCCCACAGCAGCCTCTCCACCGATGTATGTTCCCCTTGTCCTCTGTGTACCCCACACTACAGCTGGCCTCCAATCCATACCAGGCTGACATCGATGGAGTGCGGTAAGCAGTGGCGCACACATGCACACTCTGTCATCTAAAGTGAGAGTGAAGAAATTTTTAAGACTATGTTTTTGTTTGTTTCTGCAAAGGTTCCTGGGAACATCAGGCCAGAATGTCTGTGACATTCAGAGATACAGCAGCATGGACAGTCATGTGGAAATACTGGAGGAAACACTACGACTCAGACACCTGGCGCCTACAGCACCTGATACACTGGGTTAGTTGCTGCAGAATAAATCACAAGACCTCTGGTAGTCTGAAGCATAATATTGGTTCATTTACATTGTTTATTTTTTTGTATTAGGTTGTTATCCATTTTACCTGAAAGACCCTTTCATCTTGGAAGAGTGTCCTCACGTTTACTTCAGTGGCAATGCCCCAACCTTTGAGTCTAAACTCATCAAAGGTCAGTATGTGATGTGTGCATGTCAATGATCTCTCTTTAGGCCCCAAAATGCAAGAAATATTTTTTTTCTTTCCAAGGCTGCAGTCTTCAGGTTATTTGGTTGGTTGATAGGCTCTCATCTGATCAAATTCTGGTCGGTCAGAGAATCACTTGTCTCACTTTTTGAAGAGGAGAAAAGGGCTACATCAACAGCTTATCAGGATTGATTGACGTATCCGTGAACACCTGAGTGTCTTCATGAATTTGAACATGCCGAGCCTAATGGAGACTGCTCGGTCTAATTTCTTTTCCGTTTACTGAACATTTACTTAGTTGTTTCCAAACTAAAAGACACCATGTCGAAGTAGTTGTTGCTATAGCTGCATTTCATTGAAATGAATGGCCAAAGAATCCAGTGTAAACTTTAAAAGCAGCAATTTTAATATCACAGCTCAATGACCAGAAACAGTAGGCGAACTCATCTGCATTATGTTACTCAACAGTTCTGAAAATCAAATTAATGTGGACAGGTGTGTGCTGGTCAGCTCCAAGTCTGTTGTCATCATTTTAGTGTAAAATAATGAGGTTAAAATAATTTTATGTGCAAATGCTACTTTTTAATGTTTATTTATAATTCATTTAGGCTAATAAGGCAAGCAGGTGGCATAAACTCATTGCTCTTCCGCAGATTTTTTAAAATCAAGTGGCAACGTGCAATTTATATATTTCTTTTTCCACGTCCAATTGATTGGTTGAAGAGTAGGTACGATTTCAGTCAAAAGATTTTCTTTGGTTCACTGCAGCCCTAATGTTCTCAGCCATATTCCATTTGAGCCGGTCTCTTTCCTAACACTAATGTGTGAGTGTCTTTCTTCTTCTCCTGCCAGGTCCTGATGGTCAGGAAGTCCTTTTGGTCACAATTCCAGAGTTCAGCAGCACCCAAACAGCTTGCCTGATCAATTTACGCACTCTGCAATGTGAGCCAGTCAGCTTCTCAGCCTTCTCCGCTGACGAAGACGAAGAAAGTGAGATGAACATCAGCCACTGAGGGTTAATATCTGTGACACTTGTGGCACACTACTGGTGCTCATTCAGACTTATTTCTCCTAAACGCAGACTGTTTAAATCAACTTTGGGTCAGGAATGACCATCTGTGCAACTCTGATGCTGTCCAACACAGCTCTAGTGTTTCCTTTCTTAAACTGTAAGAGAAAAACAGCCCTGATATACCAGAAACACAAATCAGGTGCTAAAAAAGAGAAGAGACACACATTGTGTATTAATAAGCCTTTATTTGAAAAATAACTCTTCTACCCCACCTGTGTCTGTCTGTTACCAACTGTCAACTGCTTTTCACACAACAAGTGACTATTCCTACTGTAAAAATAGTTCTGCATGGGTGAGAACAGTGTAAATAATTCAGCTGTTTTTTTTATGTGCATCCACAATAAACATCTTTTCATGAAGCAAAAGGCATTCACAAAAAAAAACACTGAATGAGCCAGAAAATGCAATGTGAACTTTGAAAAATGAAATACCATTATTTAAATGGATCCATTTGTGTAAAGAACCATTATTTCAAGTGTTAAGTAACAGATACACTATCTTAATATAGTTAATATTCTGTGCATTCCCATTGCTTATGTTGTACAAAGACAGGATTCCTTGTTTCACTCTTCAACCAGCTCAAAGTACAACATGGCAATGAGAACTACAATTAGGAGAGGATGGTTGTTTACTGAAACAAGCCCTGTGCGTTTGGTTTAATAGTCATCAATCTTGTACTCGTAGTTATAATCCAGGATGGAGTCTGTGAACCCACCAGGTGTTGAGGACTGTCCCTCCCCTACGAGCCACGAGTCGTACCAGGATGTAGTGGTCTCTGGTGTTGTGGGGATTGTGGTTGTTGTAGGTGGTAACGTCGTTGTCGTCGTCGATCTTAACCTCAATAATCTCTGTTGGCGAAGGCGACGAATGCGAGCAATCCTCAGCCTCCTCTGCCGTTCAGTGAGACGTGAACTTGGAGAATACCCGTTGTTGCCATTGACCACATTCCTGTGGCCATTATTAACTGAGGAATACTGTGTTCTGCCGTTGCTGTAGCTGAGTCGGATGGGCTTGTTGCCATGGAGGGCCATGATCTGCAGAGAAATTGGGAAACAAACTTTAAATCCTGTAGGACAGACGTGTTGGTGTGATTTAGGTTCAGGGTGGGCAGAGTGTTACCTGCTTGATGCGATCCCAGTTGGACTTGGCAAGGTTGAAGCTGCAGGCGGTCGCTCCTGGTTGATATCCCACCACACAGAGTTTAGTGACAGGGGAGAAGCCCTCAGCTCGAGCCGTCACACGGTACTCCCCGGGGTTAAGCAGCCTCCAGTAGTCCCCTGTTGATGCTACAGCGGCAAAGAAGGGAGAGAGTGGGTTTCAGGAAGTTTGTTCTTTGTACAGGAAGTTTTCCAGACAGAGTAAAAGAAAAAATTCAATGAAAATCTCTGTAGAAAAAAGGTTTTCAGTTTAGGACTAGGCTTCATCAATTTTTGGGCTAAAATGCAAGAAAAGAGACCAGAGTTGTGAGCAGTATGCTGACCTGTGGTGACGTCGTGGTTTATCCCCTCGACAGATATCGTGGCGTTTGAAATGGGGTTCCCCTGCTGATCCTTCACAATCCCTCTGATGCCACGATGGACCTAAAGAATGGGGGATAGCTGAGTTAGTGAAGGAGGCTGACACATGTATCTAATAACAAGTTAGATTCCAGTAAAATCAGTAATTCTAGTTTTGTGGCAAATTCAGCCCAATTTCATTTAGAAAGGAAAGAATTACACACCAGTCTAAAGCTATATTTACAAGGCTCAGTCAGGTTTAAGTTTGCTTTGATCTTTGTCTCTGTCACAGAACAGGAAAGGAAGGGATTTTCTTTTTTTGGATGAATAGAAATGGCTTGTAATTTCATGTAACTATAGGATATGATTGGCAATTGAAATGTTGCTGATAGCTGTCTTTAAAAAGCTGCTCTTCAAGTCTAGCAAATTTCATTTATATAGAACAAAAGCCAGTGGCGGAAAGTAACGAAATACTCAATTAACTGTAATGAAGTGCAGGTTTGGGGTACTTTTACTGTACGTAAGTATTTCTATTCCCTACTACTTTATACTTCCACTCCACTAAAGTACTTTTCTGTCTAAACTTCTCACATGGTTTTATTTCAATAAATCTTCAAATTATCCAATATCTCAGCAAAAATCAAAGATTTGAAATAAAATGCAAGAACTGTAAACAGATTTGTAAATTACAGCTTTGTTTTCTCTTCTTTCCTCACCTTTATGCGTCTGCATTCACCTGTAGCCCACAAATGTAATGCACCGTGTTCCTGAATTCAGTTAGTGTTATAACCTGTATTTTGAGGCGGCTGCCAGCGCCACCTTGTTACTCTAAGACGTGTAGAATCTTGTTATTGCCTAACATTTTTCTGTGATGTGGTCGTTTTTTTCACCATCTTTGCTGTTGTCTTTGTGGCAATACCTTGCTAAAGGGCATAAAAGAAAGATCTTGTGTATATCCTCCTCATCAGTTCAGGGATTTGTGCTGGTTGTACATTTGATTAACTAACAATCACTTGACATGGCATCTTAGGTTATGTTGTGGAGTAACGTAAAACTAATGTAACAAATTATTTTCTTCCGTGAGAAAATAATTCATTACTTTTTGAAGAAAAAGTAGTGTGTGCTACATTACTTTGGGTGTGTGTGTGTGTGTGTGTGTGTGACTGACCTGCTCCATGAATGTCAGCATCGCTTCTCTGTTTTTCTCCCACTCGTGTGCCAACTCGCTCTGATGAGGGAACTTATCACAGCCCAGGAATATGGACAGCTCGAAACAGTTGGTGTGCAGGTAGCTGAAGTCATTCATACCTGGAGAACAGGTCAAACACACTCTCGCATGTTAACCTCAGAGCCTGTACTGCACAAACCCTCCACCAGGGTGTGCTGTAAACGTGCAGACGTTTATAGATGAAACCCTGTACTCACTGCCCGTGATTGGCTTCCATTTGGCCCGGTTGACGAGCCCATGGACTCCTGCCCCTGTGTCTCCATGGCATGATCTGTGGTAGCTGTGAGTCATGCTCAGGTGTGTAGAGGCGTAGGAGACAGCCAGCCACCTGAACAGGGACTCGTCTGCGATCTCCCGGGGCTCATCTTCGGGCTCGGCGTACTGGTATCCGGCGCTTCTTCCTCTGTCATCCTCCTCCTCCTCCCCCCGGTGGCCATAACCCTGGTTGTAGTTGTGGTCATAGCCGTGTTCGTAGCCGTGTTCGTATCCGTGGTTGTGGTCGTAGCCGTGGCCCCTCCACTCCTCCTCTGGCTCAGCGTATCCCCGACTCCTCCAGTCTTCCTCTGGCTCCTCGTGGTAGCCCCTTCCCCACTCTGTCACATCAAACCCTTCCTCTTCATACCTGCAAGAAACAATCCTAGTTGAACTATGTAACAAGAGTGTGGCTCGGTGACAGCTATGCAAGAGAAAGTAGGAAGGAAACTGGGGGATAAATTGGTGTAAAGCAGGGGAACAACAACTGAGCACAGGGAGCGAAATAGGTTGAGCAAGTCATACTGTCGCTTCTTGCGGCTGTGGGGTTTCTGGCTCTCAGCACGTTTATTGAGACGTAAGTTGTCATAAGGATAGGCCACAATTGTCTCCCCGCCCTGGAAGTTTGCACCCAACACAAATGGATGGCTTTCCATCCAGGAGATTATGGCCCTGGTCTCCACAGCCATCTGGAACCAAAACAGGAGGATCAGGATCACACAAACAGAGCAGGGAAAACCAGTGTTAGCACAATATACCCTCATCTTTGTAGAACACAAGCAAGTTTACAAAAGTAGAAAGTTCTTTTACATGCATTTAGGGGGAAAAAATGTTGCATCTGAGCAGAGAGAAAGTATTAAGGGGAAGCTATTGCATTTGGAGATTCTTTGCATTTCAGCAGCTCTTAAATGGAGCTCTTATATCCTCCACACAACATGACCCGTACCTTTCCTGAGCTGCTGTCTGAGTTGTCTGGTATGGGCACATGATGGTTGGGCGTGAGTTTGGGCACCATGCCTTTGTCTTCAGCATCCCACAAGATGCTGTTCAGGTCAGGGAAGTTTTGGAAGATGTCAAAGCCCTCCTCTGTGAAGTGTCCTGTCATCCAGCTACTCAGCTCTGATCCCTGCAGAGAAGCATTTGGATGAAGAACACACTGACCCAAATTGCTCACTAGGATTCACTGGCATCTCTCATTTTTATTTCCATTCATCTATTTTTTTTCCTTCTTTTTACACTGACCGCTTCAAAAGCTGTCTCGTGTCCATCAGGGTTGAGAGAGGGTACCAGGTGGATACGTATTCCCTCCACCAGGCGCTGTGCTCTGGGGTTTCTGTCCTTGTACTCTTTGCACAGGTACTGCATGAGAAGCAGGATCATCTCTCGACCCAACGCCTCGTTTCCGTGGAGACCTGCCGTGAAGCGAAACTCCGGCTCACCTGAGGAGACAACCAGGAAAGACCGTAATTACGTGTTAACTATTATCTTCGGGCCTCCACCTGGTGTTTATTTGTATTTACAGGATACACAATGGTGCCATCAAAGTCCAGCAGCTTATATTCTTGGAACATTTGAGAGAAAACAGCTGGTTTGGTGCTCACTTGTAATGAAAACATGCTTTCAGAGCTTTATTCTGGTATTGATTATGTACAAAGAATTACTGAACATTGCAATATAAACAGTTCTGTCTGCCTCTGTTGTACTCCCACCTATTTCATGCTCAGTGGGGTTGCCAGAGATGACCATGGCAATGATTTCGCGTCCTTTGGAGCTGCGGCCCAGGCTGTAGATGCTGGTGATGTTGGGACACTCGTCATTCACTGACTTCATGAGCTGAACAGATGAAACGATTTTTTAAAAAAAAGTCAACGTGTAAAGAAGTAATTATAATATTACACCGATGATTGTTAAAGATGAACTTTGTGTTCCTGTGGAAAGGTCGTGTTGCCCTCTGGTGGTTGAAATTACTAACTGAGAAGGAATTAAACCTCTGCAGGGAATTTAATATCAGTTCATATTAAAGTGGATAAAAGTAGACCCCCGGGTTGTGAAATCGCATAGTTTCCAGGAGAATAACTGAGGATTTTCAGTGAAATCCAGGCTGCCTGCAGATGTTCATGCACATGCATTGACACTCACTGCAACCATCTCTGTGTAGCTGTGGTGTTTGAACTCCAAGTAATCCACAGGAGTCACTTCATTTTGTCTGTACTGAACTTCAGCTGGATCTGTGAGCAGAAAAGAACCATAAGTTATTTATTTTGTGTGCTTTAGCGTGCATACACATGAGTGTGTTAGGGAGGCTCACCAGGCAGGGGGCAGCCTAGGACCTCCAGCCTCATGCAGAGAGAGCCGTTCCAGCTCTGAGGGATGATCCGGATGTAGCGGGCCAGCACAGGCTCTGCGAGCTGGTTCATCACTGGAGTGTCCTTATCACTGTTTCCAAAAAACAGCTGGGTGGGAGGGGATGGGTGGGAGGAAAGTGAATCAGGGAAAGATGAGGGAGACTTGACACATGGTGCACAAGGTAGTGACACAATGAACTCACCCAGTCGGCATATCCATCGTGGATGGTGGTCCATTCTCTGCTGTCGTTGCTGAAAGCCAGGAAGTAGGACGTCACGAAGTCACTCCTGAAACAAGACGAGGGCAACGTGTTGGATTTAGGAATGAAAGACAAAGTGTACTCGTGAGTTTGTTTGCGTTTATGTCTTACTCGTTCAGGGAATCTCGTCCCTGAGTTATGACTCCAGTGAATTCAGTCTCCCTGCGAGCATCAATCTCAAGCCAGTGGATCCTGTCCTCTGAATTTGCGCACCACGCTCCACCTATCATGTTATCCTCATCGTCAGAGCCCTGGGAACCACACAGACCAGAACACATGCTGCTGATTCATTGACATTTCAAGCACGAAACTGCATATCTGCATATTTTCAAGGCAATTTAATTTATGCAGAAGCTATGGTAGCTTGGAGTGAAAAAGCAGATGTGTGTTTTGAACAAGATTTATCAGCTGATTTAATTACTCAGCTGCATAAAAGATTCTTCGACTATAAAAATGAAACGAACATAAACTGCCAAAGCTGCTAATGGAAATGACAGACTCAGCAATAACAGTATTTTCCATTGTTGCCGGTGGCTGGTTATTATTATTTTAAGGCCTGGTAGTGTGTAAGTGATGGCTGCAGCGTGTAGTGTTATTTATAAGTGTTGAGGCCCTGCCCTGGCTGTCGCGTACCTGCGTGTTGAGACGCGCCCTCTGAGGTGCAAAACTGTACTGAGACATCGATGAGGCCGACAGCTGGTCTGGCTCGATCTTGTGGGACTCCATCCCCAGGGGAGGACACTCTGCCACATACCAAATGATATGTTAATTACATTATCAAAGCCTCTGCATGTTCCCCAGGTTTGAACAGACTCACTCTTTGGCTCTTTGAAGACACGTGGCCTGTTCCTGGCTCGCTCTTCGGCCTCTTTCAGCTTCTGCGCTCTCTCTGTCAGGGGTCAGAAAAACAATCTTAATGCAAAATAAATTGCCTGAATATTTTTTCCCTCCCTCTGCCCAGAAATGATTGAGGAACTCATCATTATTGTGCAAATTTCAAACACCAAAAATCCCCCCAAGAGGACCTGGAGGTTTGGAGGGCTGTGAAAACAAAACAAGCCAGATGTTATGATTTGGCTGTCAGTCCAAGTGGTGCACTGTAATGAAACTGAAATCCTCCTGACCCTGACTTTTATAGCTACAGACCCTATCAGAAACCGTTAATCATGTTTGAACACACTGACCATGTGACACATTGACATACTGTAGTTTATTGCTGGTAACTTGGCTGCCAGGAGTCTTACTGTCGGTGGGAATGTAAAACATGTTCTAAGTCCCATCATTGTCAAATTCGAAGCAATATTAAACTCTGATCTTTTCCCCTTTGCTCTCAGTTCTTCTCCCACGTCCACTCTTAATTTCTTTTATCACCCTGCTGTTTTGCATAGATCAGTTCCCAGATTTTGCTCAGTTTTCACTTGCTTTTATAGTTTGACCTCTTTTTTTTAAATTGAGTCAGTGTGCTTTACTTTGGCTATCCTGTTCATACGGTTGTTTTCGCATGTGTATATACTCCAGGTTTCTGTGATTCTAGTCACCTCTAACATGCATTTATATGCACAATTGCATGTTATGAATTTTGTCTCTTCTCTGTCCTGTTGTTTTTGCTTTATCTCTTCTGTCCTCTCTCTCTCCATGTACTTCTATTTCTGACTCTGGAGCTGCATGTGTCTGATCTGCGGTTACTGGTTCCTCTCAATCTGTCATGTGTTTACGTTCTCTTTGCTGCTGTCTGTTTGTCATTGCTGTCCTTGTCTCTCTCCTCCTACCCTCACCCCAGCTGGTCGAGGCAGATGACCACCCTCCCTGGGCCTGGTTCTGCTGGTGATCTTTTCTTGTTAAAAGGGAGTTCTTCTTCCCCACTGTCACCAATATGCTGCTTATATGGAATTTTTGGATTCATTGGGTTTCAACATGTATAATTCTGTCAGGCCTTAATTTTAATTTTATCCTTAACTTGTCATGTTAATTTGTATTATACATCATATTGCAGGGTCTTGACCTACATATTTAAATTAGTCATATGAGCTTGTATCTTTTATATAATATTTTTGGAGTTTAACTGTTATATTTAAATGACTCAGGTTATTCCACACAATAGATAATACTGCAGGGTTTTAAGGTAGAGAAGAGCAGCCATGTTTATAGCTGAATTACTTGGACTTGAATGAATGTTGTTGAACTTGTCTGATGGTTCCAGCAATCCACACTTAACCACCACAGTCTTATTTCTCAATCGGACAGCACTTTGGCCCCAACAACTGTTATTTTAAATGCTCTTTTAAATAACCGTGACTTGACTTGAATAACTCACTCACCAGCAGACACATGCAGCCATTAACGTAGGTGTCGGTGTTACCAAGGAATGCATTAAGTCTCCTCCAAACTGATGTTTCAAATTAGCTGAAACTTCTTTTCACCGTTAAACCAGTTTGCAGTGAAGTGTGCAAACAGGACGTGCCCTCCTGACACCAGACCTGACAGTGTTATATATCATCTGCTCCATGCTTTACTCCTCAGCCGCAAGCTAACCTCACTACACACAGCAGACACGTGGCAAAGAAAAAAAAGAAGCTGAATGTGATGTGAATACTCATAACCCTCTGTATGCAGATCCCTCTCCGTTGATCTCACCCTCTTTGCTTTCAGTCCAGCTCACTAAAGTTTTCTAAACTCTTTATGATCTTAATCGACATTGTGTTTTTATTGGATGAACTTTTGGTCCCTTCATGCAAGTTAAAGCAGGCAGAACCCAGACGTGCTTAAACGGTGGGAAACAACATCTGCATTCTGTTATAACAGAAATGTGACTGAAGGGACATCTATGCCGTGATCTCTTGTAACTTTTGTGCTTTGGTCTTTGGTAGATACAGTGTTGCATGTAGTTTGACATGATTGTGCAGAATGGTGTTATGCAAGAAGAAGAAAAAAAAAAGGATCCACATCTGGGCTATCTTACCTCTCTCTTCCTTCTCCCTTTCTTTCGCTCCTCTCTCTCTCTCTCTCTCCATCCACTTTTCATCCGTCTCATCTTCTTTCCTCCCTGCAGAAAAGAAGAAAATCTGATAATTTTATAGAAATATCTATAAATACACCAGCTCTATTCACAGCCATGTATATGCATGAATGCCTGTGGTTTTTTAAAAACCATTAAGAACCCTAAACAGTAAAAAGGGTCATCGCTTGTAAATCTGGAATGTTATTGACCTGACTGTTGTTTATCCCTTTTCCTTGCTGTTTGCTTTTTTGGCAGGAAGTTTGTGTAGTTTAACCAGTGGATGTAATAGAAAACATTTGTTAAGGACATGTTTCCTCTGTGTGTGTGTGTGTGTGTGTGTGTGCGCGCACGCACTCATTCCATATTCGTCGTAGTCATCATACCAGGTTCCTTCATAGGGAGCAGTGGCCGTGGGCTCTTTGGCGTAAAAAAACAAACATGAAGTTAGACCACTCATATAATCCGTCAGAGGCACTGCTGCGTTACAAGTGAGACTTTATAGGATTACATAGTTTTATCTGCAAAGTTTTACAGCTTAGCACTGCCCTGATTTATTCAACCACAACAGTAGCTCTCTATTTGGATGCAACTACGACGCCCACCATGTAATTAACTTGTTAAATCTTTAATTTACATTTACAAGAATCATAACCTCGGTGGGATCTGATGACAGAGCTTGTTTTTGCCCCACAACAAAACTATGGAAAGCTTTGTTGAATAAGTGCAACCGAGCAAACCCACCCACTCCCGTCTGAAAAGTGGGGCAGGCAGGTTTTCACAGAGTTCTTATAATGTTATTCCATTGTGACGCACTGAGAGGCACAGCTGGAATGGACATCTCACATGCATCTTAACTCCTTAGCAGACATTTCATACTAGTCATCTATATAATTGAAAATGATTCATATTTACTGATGGATGCCAATTGAATTTCTGAGGTATTTGAGTGACAGCGGTTACCTGTCAGATTTTCCACTATGATTTCAGGGCTGACCTCTTTACCATCAGGAAATGGAAGGCTGTCTGGCCCCTCATCTGCAAAACAATGCAACAATTCACCACAAACAGACTGAGAAATAGGAGAATGCAACAGAAAAGGCAGGCTGGGCCAGTACAAGTGAATCAGTGGAAATGCTGGAAGAGCAGAGGAACAGTGCAGTGTGCTGGAAACATAATGAGAGCGCGTCAGTCCAGTCCAGATGAGTGTCACAGGGCCACACGACACACTGTTTCCAGCGTCTGATCCCGTGGAAAAAAAGAGTTAAGTCGCCTGTCCTGCTGAACGGCTGAAAAGTTTTCAGTCTTGAGCCTGCAAATTAGATCCTAAAGATTAATTTGTTAATCTGAGATAAAAAGGTATTTGTTATTTATGTGTAGTTGTGGCTCACTTTACACCAACCAACGAGCTTACCAAATGCCCAGCTGATAATCAACCAAACTCATCTCATCAGGTTGTTAAGAAACATTGCTGGACTATTACATACTACCCAGCATGCATTGTCAGCGGTGGAATCTAAGTAAACACACTGACTCAAGTACAAATTCAAGGTACTTGTACTTGAAATAAGGTTTTCCACTCTGTGCAACTGATTATTTCTACTCCACCACATCTCGAAGACGATACATAAAAAATAAATATCAAAAATATCTGTTACATTTGTCTGACAGTTTTTGTTACTAGTTACTTTTTTTTTTTTACTTTCTTATTTTTCATGCAGTTACTGTTCAGTAAAACCATGTGTCTTGAGATTTGGTGTTTTTGAACTTGAATTTTTCTTATAAACTGAAGGATAAAAGGTTTTTTTATAGGCTGAAAATATTCTCCTACCTTTTAAAGCATATAAAACACTTGATTAAAAGAAAACCCTCCCGGATAAGCTGGAGGCTGCATTGTCGCAACTGTATTTAAAGTGGACAAAATGAGCTTAACCTTAAAGTAAAATGTGTCATACACATTAATGCAGCAGTAATATTCGTCCAAAAAGCATCATATGTAAGAGTAAACCATCTTCCTGCAGACTAAGTTCTTTTACGTTTGCTAATTTAAGCACATTTTGCTGATAATACTTAACTACTTTTGCTCAGTATGCTTTTGAATGCAAGACTTTTACTTGTAGATGACTATCTTCCCAGTGTGGTATTAATACTTTTACTTAAGAAAAGGATCTGAATCTAATCTTTGACCAGTGTTCACTGCATTAAAATGATCTAGAAAGACGTATTTTTCTGCTGTAACTCTTTTGATAGTGATTTCAACTCACAATCTACTGGATTACGTTTGGATTTGTCTACTATTAACACAATAAAAGCAGTCGTGATGAAGCAGTGTGGAAGCTTTTGGCTCAATTTAATTTCTATGGTGTGACTGCTTCAAATTTTTAAGATATCTAAACAAAAATGTTCTAGTTGACAGAACTTGAAATTTGAAGGTTGATGATAACTTTTAACTAGTTGACTGTAAGTTTGAGATAATTCAGAATGACTCATTTCTCTGAATTGTCTTAGCTTCTCCATTTTCACAAATGAGATAGTTTGGCATAAATAAACTCTGTTGTGCAAAATATCACAAAAGCAAAACAAAACAAAAAAAGGTTTAAAAGCCTCATTTTGGTCGAATCTTTTGCTTTGTTGTTCCTATGACCTCCTAGGCTTTTCCCACAGAGGTCATTATAGTTTTACCTCATCTTATTTATGTTTCATAAACTGTCACCCCCTCAAACATCCTCTATCAAAACAAAGCAAAAGACAAAACAAAACACTCAGACATACATGTGGCATCCCAGTAATCGCTGTCATCTGTTCCAGTCTTCCCATCAACCTTGGGGGCAGAAGGAGTCGGGTCCACCTCCTTCCAGTAACTGTCGTAGTTGTCAGTCACAGTAGCATACGGGTCTTTCTCGTCCGGTTTCCAGTAGTCGTCGTAGATGTCAGGAGATGGAGTGGACGACTGTTTCTCTTCTGGTTTCCAGTAGTCATCGTAGATGTCAGGCGTTGGAGTGGATGGACCTTTCTCTTCTGGTTTCCAGTAGTCATCGTAGGCATCTGTTACAAGAGCTGCTGGATCTTCCTCCTCTGGCTTCCAGTAGTCGTAGGGGGGATCTGTGCTCAGAGTGTCGGGCTGAGGCTTGGATGGCGTGGGCTCAGCCTCCCAATAGTCATCGTCCGGTTTCCAGTACTCATTGTCTGTCAGAAAAACACATGGAAAGTATGATAGGTCAGATGTCTAGACAAAAAACACTTTTTATGGTTCTCAGGTGTATAGTTGCAGATGCTTTTATTCCGTGACCAAAACAACGAACAAATAGCACTTTCTTGGAAATATGATTCAGTAGCTGGTATTGGGAGAAAACTGAAGCAAGCAGGACGAAAATTAATTTTTTCCTGTCAATGTTGGGACAAAGTTGCCGTTCACTACTGGTTTGGGAGGATGTAGGTGATTATCCACAAGTCTACTTTCTTGCCAGTCAGTCAGAAATGAATACAGCGCTGCCATTTTATTCCTGGTGGTCACTCGCAGTATTTCAATAAAAAGCCCAGAAAGCATTTTCCCCAAAGACCACACATATAAAGGAAACTGACACAGACAGGACACCTCCAACTGCAAACATGGAGAATTTTCCTCGGTCTGTTTGAATCCACAGAGCCCAGAATAATTTTAACTTACATGACGTCACAATGTAAAGTCTATGAGCTGAGCGGGAATGTGTGGGTGGGGCCTAAAGTGGGATGTGTGACACTGAAAGGTCAAAACTTTTTTGGTGCTTATATCATCCATCCATCCATTATCTATACACCGCTTAATCCTCACTAGGGTCGTGGGGGAGCTGGAGTCTATCCCAGCTGACTTAGGGTGAAGGCAGGGGACACCCTGGACAGGTCACCAGTCTATCACAGGGCCACACTTAGAGACAGACAACCAAGAACACTCACATTCACACCTACGGACAATTTAGAATCACCAATTAACCTCAACATGTTTTTGGACTGTGTGGGAGGAAGCCGGAGAACCCGGAGAGAACCCACGCTGCACGGGGAGAACACGCAAACTCCACGCAGAAAGATTCCGGTGCCCCCACCGGGACACGAACCAGCAACCTTCTTGCTGCGAGGCAACAGTGCTAACCAACTGCGCCACCTTGCAGGCCGTGCTTATATCAAATAGGCAGTTTTCATCAGATGAGTGGGCACCATCTTTAAATCTGTTAACCAGTTCTCAGTAGTGCATCTAAGCAGAGACAAGGAGGAGACAACTCATGTCTTATAAACTTTCTTCTTTTTCAATCCACACCCCTGAATTTAGTCATTTTCAGAGTTGTAGTCTTCAGGTCCAACCAACTTGACTCAGGTTACAAATTTTGAGGCAACCTATCAGATTTTATTTTACGCTTTTTTTCCCCAACATGCAGTTGTACATCCCAACACCTGTAAGCAGACTTACATGTTCAAAATGGGAAGAGTTTCTCTTCAGATTTGAAATGCTTTTTTTGTGATTAAAGCCCCATATTATAGCCCTTTTTGGGTTTTTTTGCAAATTAATGAAAGTGTCACATGTCCCGAGAATGTGTCTTTTGAGTTTCAGTTAAAAATGCTATACAGACTGTTAACGCCTGTATACTCCTGGTTCTAGTCCTCCTCCAAACAGTGTTTAAACTTTAGCGTCAGACACTGAAACAGCCAGTTTCAGTAAATGAACTGCAGCTGTCCACACCCCTTTCCAAAGAAAGTTGTGCCTTTCCTGTCAGTGCCATGGACACCTTGGAAAAATGAGGCAGGAAAAAGATATTGCTGGCACAGGAGCTCCATCGGAGGTAATAAAACCAGTGACTGTATATAAAGACAGGCAAACCCATGGGACTCCAGTGATAAGTGTCCTGGAGAGCAGTCCTGAAGCTCAATGTAATAATGAAGAAAATGTTGGAGTCAGAGTGGAGCTGAGGTGGGCCCTGCAGAACTTTCTTGGCCATGGACTGTTCTATGACTGCACCCACCTGTTGCTCCTCAATTATGTGTAGCTTTAAGCCTTCATACATTTTAAATGGGAGAGTTATATACAAGTTCACCCCTCATACAGTTGTATAAACAAGGAGATTTTCTATAGAGACCAAAACCATTTTTTGTTCCAGGTTGTAAACATGTTTGTTTCTGCTGTAAAGTTGGACATTTAATCATGAGAGTCTATGGAGATTGACTCACTTTAGGAGAAGCCTCAAGTGGACATGAAAGGAACTGCAGTTTTTGGCACTTGAGGTTGCCGCTTAGTTTGAATCAGAATTCTACTCACAAGAAGAGACTCTTGAAGAAGCTGCAACATTGATTTGGACCTTTTTCAAAATGTTTGGTGTTGTCACGATGGACAACAATGTACTTAAAATAATAAAATTTAGCTTTCTCTGCTTGGATCTGTGTTCTGATTTAAAAACTGAATTGTAAAAACTTAACCCCTTCCTTCCCACTGCAGGAATTTTCATTCAGTCTGTGTGTGTGCTGCTCACCAGCATCAGGATAGGGGTAGTCTGTGTATGACTCAGGTTCAGTAGGTGGTTCAGTTGGAAGAGCTGGAAGCATCAGACAGACACAAGGTCAATAAAACTCATTCAAGCACAAGTAAATCAAGAACAAACATGGCTGCTCTGTCCCGTTCTCACCAGTTGTGGTGGGTGGTAGAGTTGTGGTTGTCTGTCGGTCCTTTTTCTTTCCCTTCTTGTCAGTTTTGGGTTTTTTGGTGGCATTGGGGTCCTTGTTCTTATTCTTGTTCTTGTCCTTCTTCTTCTTTTTGCCTTCTTCATCTGGTGCTCTCCTCACTCTGCCCAAAATACCTGGACAGACAAGAAAAAAAGAGATGCAATTGTTTGACTTTCAGCCACAATCAAATCAGGCACTTGCAATCAGAATAAAAATTCCAAGAGAAATCATCTTCCTTTTTTGTCTAGATTCTCTCCCAGGGTAGTTTTCTACTATTAACCTTGTTGATGTCGTGAAATCAATTTCAAATAAACCCTCCTCATCCGTTATTGCTACATCTGTCAACTATTTCTTGGCGGGTCACGATCTGCCAATAGCAGTCAGATGCAAGATTTCGTAATCAATGACAGAAGTTTCCTTTTGTGCTCAAAAGCTGAAAAAAGATTATCAGTTCTTATTTTAGTTTACAAAATTTATAAGCCATGCATCTGAGATTTGAATTACACAATTATTTCTTCCCTGTCATGTCAAAACACAGTGCTGCCAGGGAAAATCCAGTCTGCCAGATGCATTTCAGTGGTTGCTTGAGGTCCATGAGTATTTCCTTTTGAGGTTGTCTGAAGTCCTGAGGTGCGTTCATGGAAAACACGTCCCTCTCTTTCCATTAGTTGTGCTCCATTAACCACAGTTCAGTTTTAATGACACAAAATCTGTCCAGATACTCAATAAATATATCACTCTCACCTCCACAGGATCAGTGACACTCATTACAAAGCTAGTTTGGACTCATGGGTATCAGTGTTTGAAGCCTACTAAGAAAGCTTCAGAAAATAGGTTTATTGCTAATGTGCATTAGTCTTCAAAATCCATTCTTCCAGTGTGAGTGTACAGAAGAGTCAGCATTAATCATGCAGGGGTTACAGCAGTGGAGGTGGTGGAAAAGGTCAGTGTGATAAAAAAATCTGTCTGCAAGATGCTTGACTCTCTAAACAAATGCATCTGCCCTGTTCATTTCCTGCTGTGGAGAAACAGCAGTGGACAGGTGAGCACATGGACTTTGTCACGCCTGTTGGAGCTGTCAGAGACTGTGTTTGTGTCTGTGTTTGCTCGTCCATGTCGCGTCGTAACTCAGACGATGCCTGAACAGCTTTGATGTCTTGTCTGTGTAACACATCTACGTTCTTTTAGGACTTTTTCCACTTACCTGCCTGCACTGCCTCGGTGTCCCTTTTGACCTGGGTGCTGCTTCCCAGTGGTTGTGGGTCCACCAGAAGTCCTTGCTCACTTTCTGGGTCATCCAGGGATTCATCTCTCAACTGATGCCCTGCCTGCCTCTCCTCTTCAGACTGCTGGAGAGAAACTATCCCCCCTGCGCTCTCCCCTCCTCTGGGGATCAGCAGGCAGCAACACAGGGCCAGCAGAGCCACAGTCACGGTCATAGTCTGGCTTCTCATACCTGCTGCTCTTCCAACTGCAGAATCCTTTGGTTTGGAGTTTGTACTTTTTCTATCCGAGCTGTCCAATGCTCACTCCAATTTATCCTCCAGAAGATTTATACTTCACCCTTGTATTGTGTCCATGTGATCCACACTTTTACTCCAGCAGGGAAGTCTCTGCAGCTCCACGCTCCTCTCACAGCCTCAGTGTCCACCAGGCTCAGACTGAGCTAGACAGAGATGGAGTGGGAGGGGGGTAGGGAGAGGCAGGGAGGGAAGGGAGGTGGGTTGTAGAGACAGACAGAGAAAAAGATACAAAGCAAAGCAGCAATCCAGTCAAATGAATAGACTGGGTTCCTAATTGCCCTGCAGCTATGGTCAGCTGAAAAAACAGCCAGAGGATCCCCTTCACCTGGCTGACGAGTCAGAACAGGTGCAGTGCTCAGACAGGAGATGGGGGAGGAGGTGGGTGAGGGAGGCCCCAGACAGCAGCACCTCCTGGGTGACAGAAGGAAGCCAACTCCTTTTCCTCTGCACCTCCTGGTGAATTCCTTGGTGGAGGTCTTTCGCCCTGCAGACTCACCACAGAGCAGAGCAGCGGGAGAGGAGTGACTCCTCAGACACTGAATTCCACAGAAGGAGGAGGAGGAGGAGGAGGAGGAGGAGAAACGGGGCAAAAGGGGGGAGGATGGGGATTTCGTGTGTGTGTGTGTTAACAAAACCAAACAGAGGAATTCAAAGCAAATGAAAACAGGCAGGAGTAAAACATAAATTCTTTTTCAGTCCAGGACTTGTTTTGGTTGGACTTTTGGTTTCCATCTCTTCTCTGCGGCGCGCTGTCGTTCTTTCCTCAGAGTGTTACGTAGTTCGCTTTCTGGAGAAAAAGTTATGGCGGGTGAGGGGGGCCAAGGAGGAGAGCACACGCTGGATGGGAGAATTGTTTGAGCAGATGACAGAATTATAACCTTTAAAGATTTGCTGTTTTCTTTGCCATCCCCCCATCCGTCTCCAACTCTGTCCACTGTTTAGAGAGCCTGTCAGGGCCCTCAAGTGCTGCATGTGTATTTTGCCACCAGCCTAGTTGAGGTAAACTTCCACTTCTCCCCAGAGCAGCCTTTCTCAGTGAGAACCGATGCACCTTGGACATGAAACAACAAACTGTTCAATGAAATGTCCAAATTCTCAACCAAACCAGATTGTACTTTAATGCATTTTAAATTTGAAACACATTCACAAGCATTGCAATTAAAGCTGGGAAGAAGAAACCTGGAGTGCAAAGTCTGTCCATGAGAAAAGTTTTTGCCCTTTTCTGCAGACACTTGTACAAAATGCAATGACCTCATCTCAAGTTGTTGCCCCAGTTTTCCTAAAAACTCCACCGTCACCTGCACTCCTCCATGAAAGGAGGTTTATTACCCTGAAACGTCTGATGTTAGAATGAAGCAGCACACTGAAGTCCTATTAACTCTGCTCAGGCTGAGTCATAAACGTGATTTTCTCTGGTGAGGCGACCGGGGGAGGACAAGACGGACTCACAAACACACAAGTGCATGAAAATCTGTTAAAACAATTCAGGTCATAGATCTCAGACTGGAAGGACAGTAAAACTGAAACGTTTTTAAAGGAATTAGGCAGTAGAGGATTCAATTTGAAGAAAGCTATTGCAACACGCAGCCACTCCTACGGGGGACATGACTACCGCTGTGAAGAATGCAGCAGATAATACAGACTACAGTAAGGTCATACAGAGGGCTGCTCAGCTGGCAACGACACACACACAGGAGATAAAGGGAGAACTTTTGTCTGTCTTTTTTCATAAAAGTCATTTCACAATACAATAAAAGCAGTGGAAAACAGTATGTGAATCACATCAGTGATTTACTCTTAACATATGTAGGAACAGAAAGAGAGAGTGGCGAGTTCCTGAGCTGACACGTCTCTTATCTGGTGACGGCGGGAAGAAGCTTCTCAGCTGGAGGATTCTGTCTTTACATTGCCAGCAGCGGAAGAAGTGTATTTGTTCAGTCAAATGCTCCACACTGAGCTACTTTGGCTTTAATAAATTCATAAGGTTTTGTGTGATTACACTTTTAATTCTCCACATTTTACTTATTTTTGTAGATAAGTGTTGCTACTTTTATTTGATAGCTATAGTTACTTTCTAAATAATTTCACATCAAATCAGTTTCAAGTAATTAGGAACAGCTTTTAAAATATGATACCCTGTTATTGATTAAAGTACCTGGTATGTATGTGTAAAATTTTAGATGCACTGTAAAACTGAACAATTTCAGAGTATCCAAAACTATTGGAAATTTCTAAATCTAAATCTAAATTTTAAATATAGGTATGTATATCAATTCTTTACCCACTGTGTAATAAAATTAAAATTCTCTTAAATTATACATAATAATTACACTTATTAATATTTTTATACACTATATTACAATAACTCTAGAAGTCTTACATTTTTACCAGCCTGACCTTAATGTACATAATAGTACACAACTTATTACCCTCAAGAAAATCTCACTAAAAAATCAAAGTGTGTCAAACTGTAATACTAAACTGACACAGTATAATTACGGTGAATAAGTTGAAAATATTAAAGTTCCCAAATTTTAATCAACCAATTTCTTGAAAATACGGAGAGATAAGATAAACTAACTGTAATTGTCAAAAGTAAAAAGTGGAATATTTAGCTCGACTTAAGTGCATTACTTAAATTAAATTAAATTAAATTAGATTAAATTAAATTAAATTCAATATTGACAGACATGAGTCTTTGTTTTTGCAAAATGAGCATTTTTACATCTAATACTTGAAAATTTCCCAGCATGATTTTCAGTCAGTCTGGTCCTTTACTGCACATCTTTCTACTTATATCCCCTCTCTTCTCTGACCAATACAGGCAAAAATGATAAAATACAATAAATAAATTAGTTTTGCTGCTGTTCATACCTAAATAAAGGATCTGAATACTTCTTCCACATTCTAAAGGCACAGAAGTGTGCATGAAAAGATGCAAAAAAAAAAAAACACCCACAAACAAAAACACAAACACAATACAGGCCTAAGAAAAATATGTGTGTGTATATAAAGACTCCAGTCCCTTTATGTCACTCACATGATGCCTGTTGAGACGCCAAATCAGATTGGATGCTTCCAGCTTTCTTTTAAGAAGTCTGAGTGACCACAAGCACAAGAAGGCCTTAATTTGACTTACAGAGGACAACTGTTCAGAGCGGACACAGGTAGCACTCACACATGGTTTAATGTCTGCAGTGGAGGCCAGAGAAACCCGGACACTTCACAGAGCTGGGCGATAATGGACCTGACATCACTTTAATATGTGTCTGTAAATTCCCATATGTCAGCATAAGCAGAGAAGTGCACATTATGTTTAGCGTCTGTGCACACGGCCTTGAGCTGAGCGTCAGGATCTGCTGGGCAGGAAACAATGACATCAGAGAGAGGGAGAAAGAGAAGAACGGAGTTGGGGGAGGGAAGGCGAGAGTAAAAGTAAGAGGAAAATGCTGTAATCCAGCAGGCTCACTAGGTACAAATGGAAACAGATTTATAAACTTCTATCCTGCTCTTTTCCCTTCATTCTCACTGGGCACCCAGATGCTTTGACACTCCAGCAGGATATCTGATATGTGACTGATTTCTGTGTTCTGCATAATTAACCCTTTGAAGGGCTCCTGAGTGATATAATTTGGGTCTTGTATTTGTCCTTCCCTCTCCACTGCAAAATAAAGCTAATGCAAGCTCAGGTTGCACAGCTGACTATTAGCAGGTATGAAAAATGGCTTATGGAACCATGATTTCCATTCAGGTTAGTGATAAAAAAAATAAAATAAAATAAAAAAAAGAGGCGGAAATATTTTTCCATCTTGTATGTGCCGTGATTCAGCAGGTCCACCACATCCCACTCATCTGGCACTGTGGGATTGGAGCCACGGGTCTGATTAGGCACAGATGTAGAAGCATGCAGCATCAAGACTTCTTCTGAAAGCATCCCAGCTTTGTTGACTCAGGACTAAAACCTTCTTTCTCTGATTGGTTGCAAATATTTCAACATTGTAGGCAACAAAATGGGAGCACACATAGTCGATGATGTCTGACTAACTTGTTTTTCTTATGAAAGATGCAGGGCAGCATGACAGGCCTCACACTGCGAATCCAAGAGTTTAAACAGTGCCTTTGCAGCCTGCCAGTGTTGCTCCTCCACCCTAATGATGAAGCACCAGACAGACTCAAGAGGTTCACTGAAAAGTTAAACATCCAAACGAAGAATAAATAAGGATTAGGTTTAAATTTCACGGGAGTTAACTGGCACTGTTTAGAAAACTGAAGCACTGACAAAAAGTTGGACGAGTGCAGTGAAATGCAAATCAAACTTCAGCTTTTGCGACTGAACAGACTAGTGTTGGCAGATTGTTTGTGTATATGAGGTTATTTTACAGCATTGAAAAAACGTGAATTGTGCAGCACCCGCAGACACAATCAAAGTGTGCACTCTAGTGGCTGAATGACAGAAAAGCTAAAGGCAAACGACAAACACAATCCACAACGTTAATACGCGTTTGGGTTTTCACAAAACACCAGAACTGACAGTAACAGTGAAATTAAAAAAAATATATATATATAGATATGATAAACAATTCAATGAAAGCAGCTAACTGGTTGACACTCCAACATGGAGACAACACAAAGCACAGTCATGATTACAGACTCTTTTCACTTCCCTAGACCTGTATTATATTGGATGTTATTCATTTGACAAAAAAGTGATAAAATACACAATAAGCAAAGGATAAATATGAAATTGAGTGACAGTATTTTTTCTGAACTATCTATAGATATCGCAATTTTATCGTTATTGGGAATTCTTTTGGTCACGACAGTCCTGTTGTAAAAATCTGATATCATGACAGTTTTTAAGAGCATAATAGAACCCTGCACAAAATAAGAGATTTTTTTTTTTTAAACTGACTTTAGATATAGTTTATTCAGGTAAAAGTTTGGTTTCATTTTTGTTTGATGCTGCTTTTTTGTGCTTGTATGAATTAAAACGTATTGAAGTTGACTTGCATCCCTGAAAAACAAATCCAAATGGTGCTGAGAAAGTTCAGAAGACGTTGGAAACCAAATAGGCCACAGATATTTGGCAAAACATTTTGCATGTCTTCTTAAAGCGCAAGTGTCAAAGAGTTCCAGAGTAATACTTTGATTGATGTGCTTTTGTATATTCATTCCACAGAAAGACAAAAGGGACTCAATGGTTCTTCAGAGACATGTAGTTTTTAAACAGCATTTATTTAGCTTTCTCCAACAATACATTTAATGTACAACAGCACATACTGTATTTTGAAATAACTCTCAGTATAAAATAGGGCTTCTACAATCAAGGTACAGTCATAAAATGCTCTGAGGGACATGACGACGACGGCAACAGTAAAACACCTTCATATAAAGCGCAGGATATTGAGAGAAGTGATTGTATTTGTCAAGCTGCTGCTGTAGGAAGCAGAACTTCAGACCACACCTCTCAGAGCATCCGACATCCTGCAAGAACCCGTGTTTTTTTTTTTTTTCTTTTCTTTTTTTCTCTTGGTTCTGGTTTCTCAACTGAGGAGACTCCAAACGATGATCAACGCATAAGAACATGATCTATTACAACTGCTGAAAATATAACTTTTGGTAATATGAGAGGATAAATTAGGCCTTGTTTGGATACTGAATATATACCAAGGTCAAAGCATACACAGTATTATGACTGCAAGTCAAGCCTATATCTTTACAATCATATATTTAACAGTTGGTTTGTGACCGAAGCTGTAAAGACAGGATTGTTTCTGAGTGTTTTTCCTGACATCAAACACTTAATCACAGCAAAAGTATACTGTACTATCACTGAAGCCACAAGAAAACCAGCTTATTTCGACATGGTAAACATCAGCCAATTGTAGATTGTTTTGAAAAAGGATTTTTTTTTTTCTTCTAAATCTGCAGATGTGCATCAGAGCATGTGTGGGCCTATATAGTGTCTATAAATGTGTCTTTTAAATAGAATACACAACACTGACCAGCTTTGTGTTAGTTTGCTATTAAGTAGTGCTTCAGGTGGTGAATATACATCATACAACTTGTCCAATTGGTATGAGAGAAGGCCAAGGTAAAGGAAACATAAAAAAATAAGAGTCTGAGAGAGAGGCCAAACAAACATCAGGAGAGAGAAAGGAGAGATTTGTCTCAAGTCTTGAGGTAAGCAATGTGTTTCAGTATAATGCCCTACAGACAATCATACAGTTACAATCATTAATTCTCTATATACAAACTTCCTGATTTACATACACTGTACTGCTCCTCAGTTTAAAATTTCATAAAAACTAAATATGAGATCATATCGGTGGTGCAATATTTTTTTTCTTTTTCTTTTTTTTTTTTAGAGCGAGGAGGGGACTTCACAAAGCCTGTTTCATGAGGTGGGTGATAATGAACATTACAATATGGCTATTGAAGATGGCCTGTTTCCTCTTGCATACGTCACACATACTATCAAATATCTACAACAGTGCAAATTTTCCTGATCAATCAAAACACTCGCAAACAATTGGCAAAACTACATCAGCTCAGTTTGAATTATTACGGCGGAGAACGGAGATGGCAAAGTACAATTGTGTGAGTAGATGCTGACATCGAAATTTTGTATATACTCCATTAGGCCGGCATGTTTCAGGGGTAACGTCAACTCTGCTTACTGCGTTACGTGAATGGAGGAAGTCTACTGTGGCATGATGGCTCAAAAGAAAGACAAAAATAAGGAAGAGAGGACAAACCAGCACTCTACCCCACATGGCTCCACTGGATGTAGGCACCGAATTTACTATCACCTTCTTAGAAGACAAGTTTGAGCTCAATAACATGTCAAGCCGATCCCACGTCTCTCCAAAGCATACACCGTGCCACCTAAATGTGTATCTACTCGAGGAGGCTTAATAAAAATATGAAATGTATGTGCTATAGTAGTAACAGTTTGCGCACTCATTGACACTACAGACTGTAACTGAGACATGACATCAACAAGCTTTACGAAGAGGAGGAGGCTATAGGATGCTACAGTACTAGTGCTACCTGAACATGCTACAGATTAAGACTACAACGATGGGAGACGGTTTCACATTAGCACAAAGCATGAACCAGCTTTGCTGAGGAGCTCTACCCATTCCAGGCCACAGAGCCGCTGAAACCAGCTGAACCAACATCTGGCTTTTAAAAAAGCAAACCAAAGAATGTGTTGTTGTTGTTTTGTTTTTTTTGTCTTAGGATAAATATCGTCCTCACAAATGTTATGTACCATTTTTAAAATGACAAAAGTACCGTCTTTGCAGCTTGATGGATCAAGTACTTAGTAAAGCTGGCTTATTGTGTGCAGAGGAAAGCACCCCATCTGTAGTCAGTTCCTGTCATATGAAACACATACATACACGCACACATTCGCTTGCACAAGTGCACAAACCCTGAAGTTAGAAACGATTTCTATCATCACACAGCACTAGCGTTTTGATTATCATAGAGTAAGAGCTGGGATTGCATACTGTACCATACATCTCCTACATCTCCTAGGAGAGGCACCCTTCATCAATATCAGCTCGTTTGTTTTACCACACACACGCCCACTCACACACACTGGAATAAATTTTTAACTGGTCAAAAAAAATTACAATCACATGCTTTATAACGGAATGTAGAGAAAGCTCATACCAGACCTTCGGCTTCAGCTGGGACCAAGCCGAGCACACAGACTCTGTTATGAAGTGTCTCTTTTGCTTTAACCATGAAAAGTTGAGAGTCAGAAGAATTTCGGACGGTCTAGTGGAATTTTAACAGTGTTAAAATCCTTCCCACTGTCACTAAGCCGTTAGTTTGATACCAAAATTCTGAAGTGCTTTTATACATAACTGTAAAGTTATGATTAAAGGGACAGTTGACCCTTAAGAAGGACTAAAATAGTTATTTTTTAAATTATTTAAAATATATTCCCCCATGTTTATTGGGAGCTCTGGACCTAGTCTATCAGACCTCTGGCAACAGAGACAAGTTGTACGCCAACAACTGGCTACACCTCCACACATCTGGAGTGTCCATTCTTGAATATTGTTCACATCTTTCATTCACACTTTAACAGAGAATGCAAAGTGATCAGACCTTCAAAGCAAGCTGCGTTTAAAGCCTACTGTGAATTTCTTTGATAACAATTTCTATTAACAATTTCTGCTCCATTCTGCAAAGCACCTCTCTGAGTTTTCCATCTCCGTCTCCCCACTCATTCTGATAGAAAAGTTGCTGCTGTTTGCTTTATAGCAGGGCTCGTTCATTTTCCCTTTTATCACCATAAAGTTAACAGAGCATTAAACAATATGCCTGGCAATGCTGCCCTTCAGTTGAAATGCACATGATGGGGCATTATCTCGGAGCGAGAGCCAATGCCAAGCCTTTAAAGAAAGCCACTCTGCAATGCCAACACACCCTGGCGTAGAGATCCTGGGAACACAAATGTGTATATTTTGGACTTTTAGACAGGTAGGGTTTAACCACAAGAATTTGGCAGCTATTGATTTGGCTACTAAATCCACAGAAAAGTGCAAATATTCACTTTCTTTTGTTTTTGTGACATCTTGTGTTTCTGGTATTAATATATTTGACTGTTCCCTGTTTCAAAATAAATTAATAACAAAATCAAATATAACTCTGAAAGTTCCCCAAGCTTAATCTGATCAAAGTGCAGCACCCCAGCATCAGTGGAAGGAGTGGAAGGGTTTGAATAGGTTCAGATAGCAGGTCCTAGATCAGGGTCTGGTGGGGCTCTTCTTCTAGCTCTGAGTAAGCCACTCGCACATACATACAGTAATAGATATACTCACAGACAGAATTGCTCTCGCTCACACTCACACATAATCACTCACACAAAGTCTAGCTTAGATAAGTCTGGCCTCTCCCTCCATGTCTGGCGGTAGATCACACACTCCTGTGAAGTGCATCTCTTTTCCCTTGCTTCCCTGCCCCGTCCCAGCTCTGGCCCCTCGCTCCCCCAGGCTGGGAGAGGGCTGTTGGGCCTGAGGGTCTGGCGACGTCCCACGAGGGATTCCACCTGCCCGCCTCTCTTTCAGGAAGACCTCTAGTCGGCGCAGCATCTGCTTGGGGTTCTTTTTGGCAAACAGCTCCACTTCTGACGGAGAGAAAACACAGAAATTGTGGGACTCATGCCGGGATGACAATCTGTGTTTGTGGCGTTTCTGCAGTCTGAGCGTTGAGTTCAATGCATAGACCTGTGACTCGTGTTTTAAAGGAAGAGTTTGACATTTTGGTAAATACACCTTTTTGCTTGCTTGCTGAAAGTTAGATTAGACGATTGATACCACTCATATATCTGCCAGTTAAATATGACAGCAATACCAGCAGCTTAGCTTAGCACAAAAACTGGCCTTTCAGCCCCTCGAAAGCTCAACAACACATTATATATGATCTGTTTAATGCAGAAAAATAATAAATGCAAAAATTAGCCTGTGATTTTAAAGGGGCCAAGCAACGGGGTCTTTCTTGGCTGGACTTGAACCTGTAGTTTTAATGCTCTTTAGTCACATTTTGCCACCTTGAGGGAGACTCAAGCTGTTTGGCTTAGTTTCAGTCTTTGCGCTAAGATAACTGGTTGCTGTCTGGAGCATCACGTTGGCACATCTTCTCATTACAAATTAATGAACAAGCTTGACTCTAAAGTGCTTAGTGCAGCAACAAACAAAGCTTTTTTTTTTTTTTTTACCTTTTAGTACAAAGCCAGAGTCAGCAATGGTCTTCTGCTGGGTCTTCCACAGTTGGTACAGGTGCAGATACGTGGCAACGTAGAACTCATTCAGCACACCAACCACTTGCTGACGACGATTGCACTCCCTGGTATGAACAAAGGCAGTTAGCACCGCTGGTGTAAAGCTACTGTGTCGAAAAAAGACCACAAGCCCCATGTACTCACGAAGTTGCTGTAAAGTAAAAACTCACTTGGACAAGGCCTCCTCTCTGAGTACTTGCAGAGCGATGCGGGTCATGTTGATTGACATCACACTGAATGGAAAGTTCTAAACCAGAGAAAATACACGAGGAAACTTAGGTCCACAAGGAACAATTTCTGAAAGAGCAAGCCCTGAAACATGCTCGTCTTGTAGCAGACTTTATTGATCCCAGAGGGGAAATTCTCTTTTTCTCTCTAGTTTCCTCTGTAGGGAGGACAAAGGTCAGGGTCAGCCACGAAGCAGCACGACTGGGTTAGGAGTTTAAATGTCCCTCTGAAGGATTAGTGAAATTAGATGCCCAATAAGAGCATAGATGAAAAAGCAAATCAAGCACATGGAAGCACATGGACATTTTCTGACTCTGACATGAGCAAACTGGCTTAAAGTAGTGGATTTAATGATCTTGTGATACCTGTGTGGGGTGTTGTGATAACTTGTAGATGTCTCTAGCCAATGGAAGAGTCTCTGGGTCCATGACAAAGTACAGAGTATGCATCAGTCCCAGAAAACCAGTGCCACGTAGGTCAGTGGCTGGGTCTGTACCTGCAGGACAGAAAAAATACCAACATGGAGAAAAAGCAGCAGCACATAATGTCACAGTGTTTCCTTCTTTAGTGTGCATGCTGTCAACAGTTTCGGGAACCATTTACTTAAACTCATTAGTGCCTTTCTTTAGACGGTAGAATGACATATACAATTTCTTAAAAATCAAAAGCTCTTACATTTTGAATTTAAAAAGCAGTAATTCATTAGCAAGATTAAATGAATATAAACACTGTGTGTACAGCAAATGAGTGTGTAGGTGTCTTACCCTGAAAGCCAATGTTTTCCCAGTGGGCACCAAAGCGAGGACAGTCCAGCCTGCTGCCAATCAGCCTCTTATAAATGGTCTGGAGGACACGCATGTGGACTGTTTGGCTGTTGTCCACAGGGCCTATAAAAAAAAAAAAACAGACACACACAAATCTGCAAAAGAGGAACTCAGTGGTTTATTAGAAACCCTCATGAGTTTTACACCTGGCGGGATGATTACACAAACAGACCCACCAAACACACACTCACACTGTGCAATGGCAAAGACGAGATCCCTCTCTTCCAGGAGTTCCCTGTGCAGCCGTGGAGGACCAAAGAGGAAGTGTGTGATTGCGGCCAGGCCGGTCCTGCGAATGGTTGGCTGGATGTTCTTCTACAGGTGGGGGCGGTGACAAAAACCAAGTACCTCTTTAACATTGTCCTTAGAGCTATCAATAAATATCTTTAGCAAATCCACAAGTAAAGAGCTCGTTTCTTATTAAAGTTGACTTGTGTGGAGGCAATTTTCCAGTTGGTGGAGTCACCGCAGACAAAGGATGTTTTCTCTCTCACTTTCATACTGTAAATTTTTTATTTACCACACTGCCAAGTGACACACTGCTTTATTTCAAATTTTCACTTTCTCTGATTTTCCCTTGGCTGTTTTAATTTGCTGTTTTGTAGGTGCATTCCTTACCAGCAAGTCCCCAAGGTCTGTGGTCTGAAAGTACTGCAAGGCTTCATTGAAAGGGATGAGCGGGGTTGGGTTTGAGTCCTCAGTAAGAGCTGGTGGGTGGATTATATAGCAATTATTCTTTTGTAAAATTAACTTATATGAAATAAATAAATCAACTAAGTCAGTTTCATCTGATGCCAACAGGTGAGACAGCAAAATGCATCTTACCTGGTTGGATGTTCTCAAGAGCGTCCCACTCCTGCCTGGCCTTTTCCAACTCCACATTTTCCTTTTCCTCTGTTAAGGAAAATGTCAAATGTGAGTTTTATATGCTCTAACACAGAAATTGAAATGTAGCAGTCAAACAGGACGAGTTTCTACTCATTGATGAACTATGTTGCAATGGTGACATCCATCTACTTCATTCTCAGTCATGAATTATTCCTGTCTAAGACCTGCATCCCTCCAGAGCACCTCTGAGACCTTGCATTTGCTCCAAGCAGGCAACCTTCACTCCTGAGTGAGGTTTAACCTGCAACTGCTGCTTGGTGTCTAGGATACACACAAATTCCTGTGGGAAGAGGATGTGAGACAAAAGAGAGATTGTGTGTGTTACCTGCAGGCTTGGGCTGGTCCCCTCCAGCTGCCAGGGTCTGCAGAAGACCATTCTGCTTCAGTGCTGAAATCTGAACATTAAAAAAAAAAAAAAAGATTGCATTACATTCGAAGAGGGCCATGTTTATAGAGAGGTACTAGGAATAAGACTTAATTACCGGCAGTGATCTGAGTGGCGCACTGCCGTTGGTGTGGTCTTTGACATTATGACCAATAACCACTCCGTTCATGACCTACAAAGACAAAAGGTAGGGAAATTTCTAAATAAATAAAGACTTGCCAGTAAAAACTAATTACAATGTCTCAATGAGAAGTGTTTTTAAGCTTTACTCACAGGCTTATGGTTGGAGTGTCCATTGGTGATCTCTTCTAATGGCTTACATTCGCGGGACAAACCATTCAGACCCTTACAGGAAGGCAGCAACACAGAACAGATGCTTCAGACACATAGACAACGTATAAATAGTGCAGCTTTCAAGACGGGTAATTCATTATCACTACATGCATCACTGCATTTATGTTACATCCAAATTTGTGAAATATATTAAGTATTACAGGCCTAATTAAACCTCAGAGATGCTTTACAAGTTGCCCTCTTGCAAACACTTCACTTCTCCTAATTTATCAAGTTGCCTCCTACGCTGGCAGAATGTAGTTTAAGGGCACACTTCCATTGAGGAGAACTGTCTCTGTGCAGGTACACTGCATTCAGAGAGGAAGGGGATAGACTTATCCAACTGTTTGCAAATGAAGCAATACACAAGGATAGAGGCCAGGGAGCTGGAGGTAATGTTATGGCTAGAAACCAAGTTGGGGATAAGGGAAATGCCCTGTCAGCTGCCACCACAGCAACATGCCAAGCAAGCCAAATCAGAGATTACAGCTAAAGCAGAGAGAGAACGGTTGACCTTAGGCCTTAAGTTAAACACATGTGACAGAACCGCTTAAACAAACTGAGATCCTAATTGTTTAACATTAAACAATAGTGCAAAGCAGGAAGGGAGCAATTACTCTCCCCTGGGTGACAAAGTCATGGCAGCAACAGTCAGACAGCACCGGCTTCTGTTTTGTTGACCAACATGGCAGGTGTTGCTTTCTGTTTTCACGCTGTTAAGATTACGGTAAACCCAAACACTGGAATGAGATTAAATCAGGTGAAATAATGTTACCTCAATGTGGGATGTGACGTCAATGTCTTCTTCCATTGCATGTGAACGTGTTGGCTGTTGAGCGTGTTCCTGATCTTGGCCTCTAAAGGCTTCTGAAGTCATGAACTGAGGTGGGCTGAGGAGCTGATGCAAGGACCACCATGGTTTCTGTAGTGACCGCGAGTATCTATGCTTTTTTCATGTTCTTCTCATATATATGGTAAACTCAGTGTCCACGATCAGCAGCTTGATTTCCCAAAACTGTCAGTGGCAGAAGAAATCCATGTCGTGCACATCATATTCTCTTCATAACAGCAACAGTTGTGAGATTATCGATGGCAGTCTGGTTTTATTAACCGTTAAGTGTGGAGGAATGTGCAGGTATCAGTCTACAAAAGCTGAATGGAGGAAATGGTTGTCCATCAATACACAAGTTTCCTGGAAGCCTGCCTCCCTCCTCTCCTCCACAGATCTGCCCCACTCCTCAACCCCACCAGAGGTACACAGAAGCTGAATGATGACATTGCTTTTCAGGGCTGGGCTCTCCCTGTCCAAGACACTTCATCACTTTGGCACTGACGACAAATCCAGTATGCACCTTGAGAGACCAAGTAAAGCAGGGTCTACTTGCACCGACGCTGTTACGTCTTCAGCCTCACGTGAAACAGCAGTACACGTCCAAAGTAATAACTGCAGGTGTCCCTACAGATGTGGATCATGGAGAGAGTTCTTGTATGGCAGGAGTCCTGAGGAGGTGCTGTCATATGCACAAACTATCTGAAAAGTAAACCAATGATTACATGAGAAAAAGTTACTGAGTATCTGAATATGGGCAACACACAAATCATCTATTACCTACATGGTGACACATAAAACATGAGAAATGTGAAGCAAAATATGAGTTTCACAGATTTTTTCTTAAGGAGAAGTAAAGGTGAAAATACGTTAAGCTCAGTTAAATCAAGTGTCCCAGCAACTCATGCATTCACAGTACCAGGAGGCAGCAGCTATCATAAATGGATTGCGGTCCTCGTTGATGTTGTCAGTTGAGCTTTTCCTGTTAAGATAAGCCAACATGTCTGCTGTGAAAAAGGTCTATTAACTGAACTGCCCAAGAGGTTGCCCCAGGTTGCATTATTGTCTTTCGTCTGATTTTTTTTTGTAGACAAGGCCATATTAATATGAGTAAAACATTTAAATACATTTACACAAGTGCAGTACTTTTCATATTCTAATTAACCTAGAATTTTCCACGAGCGACTTTTCCTTGTAATGGAGTACAGTTACAGCGTCACGTCGCTACTTTTACTCGGGCGACTCAACTGCATACTTCTTCTACGGCTGTATAAATCACTTAAAGTTCAAATACAGTGAAGCGCCGCAAGAATACGGACACAGAGCCGTGGTAAAATAAATAAATAAATTAAATAAAAAATGACAAAAACTATCGAACAACTTCAGCTTGGTGACATGACAGTAGCCCACAGTAACGTACCGCCGCTTTGACAGCTACAGTAGCAGCGAGCTAGCATTATCTGTAGCAACCGACGAGCTAGCAGTAAGTCAGCTAGCAACCCCGCAGGCACAAAGACGCAGCTACAGCTTCAGCTCAAGCCCACAATGCAGCGTCTGGCGTGTATTGCATGCAAGGCGGCCAGAATTTGCGGCAAACACCCAAACGACTTCATGTCATGAACGCAACGTGCAGTTAAGCAGTCGAGACCTAGTTACGTTGGCTAACACAAGAAAAGCCAGCTGCCAGGCTAACTAACGGGGCTAGCTGTAGCTCTATTGAACTGTAACGGGGGGGATGGAGTCTGCCTCCAAAGCCGACAGCAACACTCCAAAAAATCCGCTTTTGTCCTCGGTGTCCGTTAAATGTGCTGGAAACGCTGCCCGCTGCGAGCTGTCCGACAATATTATGCGATACGAAGCATTTTTAAAAGTACCTCAGTTTCTGATTGTTTCTCCCTCCAATCTCAGCTTCCCTTCCCCCGTCCAGTGGCCACGGTAATTTCAAGTGCATCTTGGGAATTGTGGTTTCCTGCCCGGCACTAGCTTCATTACGTCATTGCTTTCTCTCCACACAGGTACAGACACTGAGAGCAGAGAGCCTGGGATCTATATCCACACCTGCAGTCAGCACTCTTCTTTTCTAGAAATATAGGTAAGGGGTTCAAGCTTTTCTCTAGAGCAAATTATGAATTTTGGAGTGATTTTTTTTTCCTTTTGGCTTAAGGCCTTTAGAGAGCATTTAGTGATTGGTGTTTCATAAGTGCTTTACATTAATCTGACCATGTCTGCTTCATGTATGAATGACCACCCTGCCCACTTTTCCCTAAAGAGACCATAAAGAGAGATCCTACTATGTGGGACCCAGTAATATTTCACTTTCAACACCTGATAAGTCTGAACAGCATGCAGTCACAACATAATGATGCAGTCATTAACAGATTGACACGTACACTCAATATTCTTTAACTTGTGTGAAGTAATTTGGCACTAATATTGGTTCAAACACATATCAGAGAATGAGAGACACAGTTTGTGTGCCAAAATCACAACACAGTTCTTTCACTTTGCTGTATTAGGCCAAAAACTAAAAAAGGCAACTTTGCAGTGATAAAAAACAGACACTAGCAGCTGAGATGAATGATACTCGGCAATAATGAAAACAATTTAACAGCAGCTGAAGTTCAGTTTGTTGTGTCCAGTTGTTTGTGGGTGTTTTTCCTCTGAGTTTATTAAAAACCTGCAGCCTCAGACAGTGTTTCCAAAACAGGAGAGTTGCATGCATTTGCACAGGTGGAACAGCAGTGCCAGTAACTCAATTAAATACTTGAAATTATAAATGATCTCCAACATGGAGACAGAATCTGGATCTAACAGCAGGCCACTCTGTGAACTTTCTTCCCTTCAGACAGGTGAGCTGTCACACACAGTTTATCAGCTGCAGATAAATCATGTTACATTGTGGTCAGGTTGAATCCTGAGCTCCATCACAAATGTCAGGACATTTTTATTTTTCTGCTGCTAAAGTGGTGGTTAGACAGTCATCACATATGGACTAAATTTCCAGAAGTTAGGGAAAACCTAAACAAACTGTTATTTTAACAGGGCATTAGAATGTATCGTTGATCACTTACTGTTTTGTCAAATCTCACATGACAAATATTGTTGAACACACTGATGAAGCCAGCTATGACTCATATCCCATATATGAATACGGTTATAATATGAATACGGTTATAAAATATAGTTATGTGACTACACTCTAAAATGTAGTTCAAGAAACCTTGTTCCCACTACATAATTAAAACCATGGTTGCAAGAAGCAAAATTACTGGTTTAAACATTTTAAGTTGCAAAACTTATTTTGATGGGTTGTGTTAACAATAATGTTGTTAATTTTTCTTCACCTTGCTTTTAGGATTTGAAGTCCTCTCCTCTATCTTAACATGCTATCTGAACAATCTCAGATGGTCAGCTGACTCAAAATAGCTAATTCCCCTAACTTGTTGGTTTAAAGTAATTTAATTAGTTAGTTAGTTAAATCATTTGTATAAAAAAACTAATGCAAACTGAGCCACCCCCCCTCCCAGAGTCCAATCATTATTTTTTAGAGTGTACTATTTTCTCTCTGCTGACAGAAAAAGCTGATGTTTGGAGCTGAATTTCAGTAAAGGATGAACAGATGGATATTGGGTGCAAAAAAACAAAAAAAAAAAAGGAGAGGGAAAAAAAGAAAAAATAAATTAATCAAGGTTGTCATCAGTGCCAAGGATTCGAAATGGCTGCCAGATAGCTTGTTTTGTCTTTCTGCTCTTATTACACAACTTATCTGCACTGGACAATTTTCCCTTTCCTACCCCAGATTTTCTCCTCTACTCTCATTACGCAAAGAATGGAAAAAGATCTACAAATGGCTACAACTCATGTCACATCTGCTTATGTTCAGATTTTGAGAGATTTCAAGCAGATGTCAATTATTACCTTGTGGAACATTCTTTCAAGGAAAAAAAAAAAAAAAGTTGCTTTGCATTACACAAGGCAGCACTTGGAGCTGAAATGTATGCCTTTTAAAGCACACAGGAGTCACCACCGACCAAACGGCATTTGTCTCGAGGTTCTCAAAAGGTTTATGTGAAAAGTGAAAAATGAGTACCTCAGTGCCCAGGCTGCAGTCAGCTCACTTTGTATTTCACCTTAGAAACTTCCCTCAGGCCTCAGTGCTGTGACATAAGTACATAATTCTGAAGTAGTGCAGGTGAATATCTTGCAGCTAACTTAGTCCTGTGAGACTGTGAGAGTGAGACCTCCATTCTTCATCACAACTAATCCTGACCCTTGCGGTGTGTGCTACATTCAAGAAAATGAGCTGTTACAAAACATTTTGGATGGAATGAAACTATACAAAAGAGGCAAAATGTTACACAACTGGCAATAATGGAGGACAGATTTCCTGTTTGGGATGAAATCCGCTGTTACTTGATCTCGGGGAATGTGCTGCTGGCTCACACCAAACTGCGAGTTGCTGGACTCCTCACACATCTGAACGGCCAAACACCTGTTCATTCTGGCAAACCGTCAGTTTGAAAACCCATCAAGGAACAGGAAGACATTTTTTATGAACTACATTTGTCATGGTTTTAGAAAGAACTTTTAAATTCATCCATCTCCTCCCTGTCAAAGAGGAAAAAAAACTTGCGCAATTGCCGTGTAGTTTCCAATAAGACTTTCATTATTTCTGTTGTGTTCTCTTTTTTTCCTCTCGGGCTACAACTTCTGTTATTTTTATATGACCAAACATGAGTGAGGACAAAAAAAAAAAAAAAAAAAGGACTAAGAAGCCTTTATTTTTATAGTTAAGCAAATGACCACTGAAATGTTTATGAGGATTTTATTTAAGCTCTCATGCACCAACAAAGAACAGACTAATCATTCTCCAAACTGCTTCTCTGCTTTTCCGACAGCATAATAAAAGCATAAAAACATAAATATCAATCTCACCGCAGTGATTTATTCACTTGGCAGTCACTGTAATGCAATGCATCTGCGCAATATCAATAAATAAAACAGTGAAATAAAAGTGCAATTTCACAACAGGGACAGGGACAATAACTGGAGTGTTATCAAAATGAAACAATGTACAATTTGTTGCTGCACTCGGTGTTTCTGCCAAAGTGGAGCCGACTGATGTGGATTAATGTGTCCCAAACAAGGCGTCTTAACTTTGTAGGAATATAGAGACTGCAGCACAGGATCACCAGCTTGGGCCCTCAGTGAGAAGTATAATGTTATTTCTATGTTTAAAGGCAATAGCTATGGGGTTATTACTATAATCAGAATTAAACAGATAAATAAATACTTTCAACAGCCTGAATTTGTTCAAAAATGTTGTCGGCCCGCCTCAGCTTTTCCTGCAATTTTGGCTGTGTGATGCCAAAATATACCCAGCATCTTACAAACATGAAAGCAGGGTGCCAAAATGTACCAACCAGTTGCTAAAGATAGCCGAATGAGAGAAAACGTCAGGAGACAAGACTGATTTCAAGAGTAAAAATGATGAAAACAGATCAAATGCGGATGCTCCTTCCTTAAAATTGCCTCGACCAAAAATTGTCTTAAATCTGATTCTGACTGCATTTAAGATGCTCGACAGTGCTGACATTTTCAAAAACAGACACAGTTCCATATCTGTTATGTTTAGGAGTCTTTTGAGTTCAGTTGCTAGTTTTAGCTTCTTGTTTATATTAATCTACATCTGAGGACCAGACTTTTGTGCAGCATGGTGCTGGGCAAACATGTACGATGACTTTTTTTTGTTGTTTTCCTTTGAAAACTTTTTGTGACTGAGAGATTTAAACAGCCTTAAGTTGTCATTTTTGTCATCTAAGAAGCATCATAAAGTTATCTTTATTTGTTTTAAAAGGACCAAATAGGAGCCTTAGATGCTAAAAGCCTAGGGCTACAAAATTTCTTGGCCCGTCCCTGGTCAGAAACAACCAAAGCACATGGTGTGTCAGTTTCCTGTCAATAATGTTACATCTCATTGTAGATTTTCTACTGCTGGAGGTGAGAAAAACACACATTTGGTTTCAGATCTCAAAAAAGCACAATCTTCATCTGATTTTTTTCAACACTGTCTGGATTTTCTTAGCTTTTCATTATTTATAAGCAGATTTACATGATTTTTCATTGGCGCACTGTGCCAAAGCTCAAGAGGCGTCTTGTGTCAGCAGGCATGAGCCATCTCCATGGAAACATTATTAGCCATCCTTTGCCTGAGGTGGTTGGCAAAGTCCACCTGCGTCTGAGAGAGCACTTTGTTTATGATTGTCTTTGGGATCCAGCCCTGCAAATGACAGAGCCAGTGTTAGATTAGATAACATTTTATACAGTTTCACTATACATCACTGAAAATCAATGTAATAACTGTGAAAACCAAAATGCAGACATGGCAGTCACTTATACCTTTAGATCTATACTTAGTAACCAGGTAAACTTGGTCTTATTCGGGTCTTCAGCACAGGGCTTCATAACTATACAGGTAGGCCCGTTCTCCGCTCTGAGAATGCAATGATTAATATACAGTGTCAGTTTAAATTACATTAGATGTAGCGATCCACTGCAAACAAACAGTCAGACTGCTCTAAAGTCATTCAGTTCTCATACACACATGCATGCACATATCACACAAAAAGTAAATTATTTCCCCCACTGGTGATTCTTCTCAACTTACCTGACTACGCCTCTCTGCTCAGGCATTTTGGGGTACTGAGTGGACATCCCAGCCAGGAAGCAGGTGGAGCCTCGACGTTTGGCACAGCGTACGCTCACGAAGTCTCTGGGTCCCACCACGTTGCCAGGTGTCTCTGCAGACACCTCATGGGTAATCATTGTGTCCTGGCCGATCTTTTGAAGAATCTGGGACATCCCAATGTAAAAAAAAAAAAAATGTATCAATGGTCTTGAGTTAACAGTTATCTCTATTGATGAACTGCAACTTTCTTACAGGGCACAACTGTCTTATGTAAAACACATGCTCAGCACAGTCAAGCTATCCCAAGATAAATTTGTCTCTAGGGACAATAAAGAATATCATATCGCATCGCATCGCATCGCATCATATCACATCGTATCGCATCGTATTGTATCGTATCGTATCGTATCGTATCGTATCGTATCAAATCTTACTTTGACTTGCTTGACATTCGGGTTCCACTCCCCCATGTGCTCCATATTTCCCACCAGCTCATTGTAAAGGTTGTCAGAAGGTTGCTCCAACATCACTTCCAGCTTGAACACCTTCCCAATGTCAGGCAACACCTTGCTTAGGACTTTGTCTCCATTTGCCTGCAGTAGTGTGGAAACAGATACAGAAACAATTTAAGTGCACTTTTTGACATTGAAAACAGCATGTACAATTCCTATCAGAACAACAAATCATGTGAAGCGCACTTTTAATCACCCAGTGCTAGGTACCGGCAGTCATAGCTTTCCAAATACCTCAAAACTTCTGATTCTGCTTCCATATTGTACTCACAGCTTCAGTTTCAATGGTCCAACCGTCCTGCTCGCCGAGGATACTGATGGCCTTCTGCAGCGCATCTTCACCTTGCTTCACGTAAGACCTGTCCTCCTCACTGTACCCCTCCTCTTCGATCCGAGAACCTTAAAACAAAGCAGCAGCTGACTAAATCATGTCTATTCATGTCCCAGAGTTATGACACTGTATTCAACTGATGAAATACAAGGATTACATGTTTTATCATGTCTGTTACTTGTGTTACATGACTCAAACAATCAGAATGACTTACTGAGAAGGGAGCTTCTTCGGCGGACTTGGCTGATCCAGTTACTGGGGCCTGGACCTGCCAGTTTTTTCAGCTCATGATGAATGGCCACCATGGCGTTTCTTCTCAAGCCTGGAAAACAGACACAGAAAGTGCTTGGTTATTACATTCTACAAGTGGTATATTAATTACACGTGAAGCATATGAAAAGAGAGTAAAACAAGAGAACATTCAGGTTTACTCTGTCTATATTCAGTGATTAAGTCACTCTGATTCTGGATTCCCTGCAGAACTCCACAGGGAAACTGCGTTTTAGCATAAAGTAAAACAAGAAGAAAACTGTAGGTCAAGGCAATAGCACTGTGTCAGTCTAAGTGGATTCTTTCACTCACCTGTCATGTTCCTCATATGCCGATAGGAGATGCCAGCACACAGTTTAAAAGTTGCAGGCAGCATTTTCCACTTATAGGAGTTTCTTGAAGATTTAGGAGAAGTATTAAAGTGTAAAAGCAAGTAGATCACAAAGATTCAAAGTCAGTCTGCTGCAGAGGTTCTAGGGCTTCTATCTGTGGACGTCTGCAAGCGCCTGTATATATAAGAGCACTGCCCACAAGGCCGCCCTGCTATCACCACACAGATAAACACACACATCACCTCACTGTTCCAACGGCCATGTCACCAAGGTCGCCTCACGTACATGATGAGCATGTCTCAGACTCTCACAAACTGTGTGAGATAACGTCCAGTGCCCAGAGCCCACCACATTACTCAGACATACACACACATATATTCCCCAAACTGGGGGGGTGACATGAGGAGAAACAACCTCTCCTCAGCGATGAGAGGTTAGTGGGAGAGACCCTGAATGACTCATCCGTCCCTTCACGCTCCATTACAGCCTAAACACTCGCTGGAATTTGAGGGCAAAAATGTTCCGTTCATTTTGGCTCGTTTCTCCCTCGTTTTGATTGATATCTCGGAATGAGCCTTGCATACCTCTGGTGTCATTATAACCGAGTGTCATTAACCCTAATGATCTGTTTGGGGTCCTGGAGATTCTGTGTTCAAAAACGCATCTAACATATTTAAACGTTGTTTTATCACCTTGAATGTTTTTACTTAATTTTTCGAGTTTCTCATGAGCATGATTTTGAACCGATGACAACCCCAGAGGCAGTAAGTCATAGAGAAAAAAAAGTGGATTTTCATAAGCTGTCTCAGTTGACTGGTTCAATTTATTTATGTTTATGTTTTACAATAGATTTTTATTATAAAAGGTCTAACAGGGAGTCTAATCAAGCACAAATGAAGTAATGTCACTACGTAGAACAGTAGGCTATGTAGCCAGTATTATATATTCAATGATTTTCTCACACTTTAACATATATATGTTGTTTTATCTTCTAATAAAGTTAGAAGATGAATGAAATGTTGAACAAATATAATAAAAGAAAAGAGAACTGGTTGATTTTGCCACAAAATGTAACAGAACACAAGAGCAAAAAGTAACCTTGAGGTTATAGCAAATACATGCCAGTGCTAAAAGTTTATATTATCCTTTTACAGTAAAGAAACAGGTGCATGTAAGACTTTTTTAAATGAAGTACATTCTGATTGAAAATGTTGGCATTAATGGGCACCAAACCTGTATTTTTTTTCTATCAAGAAAACAGTTTATTTTCAGATATATAGTACATTTTTGTTAGATCATAGACACATAATACAGAAAATAGCATGTAAGGAAGTAACCAAGCGTGCACTACACTCTATCAACTGACCCTGTTTAGGCATGTGTATTATGAAATCTGATGTGTTTGACAAGTCTACATATGGGAAGCTGACCTCTTTATTTAAACTCCATGTTTATGTTTCTGAGTTAGTCTTTGTCAGCGAGGCTGAATCACTGTCTTTTTGGAAGCTTTCCCAGAAGGCTCAGATAATCGTCAGATGTCGCCCCGCAATCTGTTAGTAACATGTTTTTATAAAGTTGCTCACATGTTTGGCGAACCTTGCTCACTTCGTCCAAGAAAAGTCAGAGGTATCTTACAGTAATATTGTCTTAGCAGGCTGCGTGTCACATACAAACGCAGAGTCAACAGTGCACACCATTGCAGGAACGGAAACCTGTCAAGAGACTAGCAGGTCATCTGATTAGTGAACAGCAAAGAGTGCAGAGAAAACAAGAACAGATTAATAAATCCCAAAACCTTAACCTACAACCTTGTGTCCCTCTGGCTGGATGGCAGGAATTATCCATCACTCCCTCTGGCCTTCTACAGGGGGTGTTCTCTCATTTAACACTGGAACACACAGGCCTCGCACTATCTGACCCATTACTCAGCCACAGCGGATAGATCCATGTCTCTTGTACTGTAAAGGTCTTTTTTTTTATCTGAGACAAAGAATCAAGAGCCAAAGTGGGTCATATGCCTGTTTCTAATGGCTCCCTATTTGGCCAGACCAGCATTATGTTTTAATGAGCTGCATTCCTGGGGCATTTTTCTAATGTGGCTCCTCAGATGGCAGGACTACCTGGAACCTGAGGGTTAAAGAGTCTCTCCTTTAAAAGTGTCTGTGGACAGTAAGTGCCTTTCTGTGAGTGCTTTAGCTTTTGATGTCCAGACAAAGAAGCCATTACTAACTGATGATGTGTATTATAGTTTTGCCAGATGGGCCTAATGTGTGTGTTTGACTTGGTGATTAGCTTTTTGGAATTTTTATTTGCACGTCACACAAGGAAGAAAAAAATGTTTGTGGTCACAGCATATTTCCAAATACCATCCAGCTGTGGCTTATGTGTTTTTGCATCTTTATCATTCTTTATTTACAACTACAATGCATGAAATCATAAAGCAGTATCTACTTAGACTGCACATACAGTTATCCCAATAATACATTTTGCCCAAAGAGGGCATGTGGAACAAAACACCAACTTTGACACAATATGAAGCCTCATATTAACTTTGGCTGAAAACATTTTGTACATTTTGTCCCACATCTCTCACACTGCAATCACCTTGCCCATGTGGCCAGCATGCACAGGAATGATCACAGCAACCAAAAGCTGCTTTCATCTATATACTGTATGGGCAAGACAGTGTCTAATTATGAAAGAAGTGAACTAACCCTTTCAATAAAATTACATTTAACATTTTGCCCACATTGCTGCCACCTGTAGAGGTCGTACTTTTCCTGAAACTGCAAAATGTTCGAGTAGCTGCACAATAATTGTACTGATTACATGGATTGATTGTGATACACTACATGCTGTTTCCTCATATGTCTTTACAAAGTGACATTAAATTATATATATCTTACATGTTAGAATAAATTAACACTGAAAAACTGCACCACCAGTAGATATCACTGAAAAGATGCAAGCTTTGCAGTCTGCTCTTTTGATGTACTCGAAGAACTATAATGAAAGGATGGTTTGGTCAGTAGTGTATATAATCATGTGCACGTATCTGAATATGACAAAGGAAATGTTCTGTGGTTACACTTACAGCAACGAGAGGGTAATAAAGACGCAGACAAACTGTGAAGTACTCAAACTATAGTACAGAGTTTATTGGGACTTGAAGGACACAGTGGGTTTGGCTTTCACATGCACTCAGCACTTTGCTGTACATCACATTAAGAAGGAAAACTCCCTCATCGACTCCCTCCTCTCCATCCCTTACTCCTCCTTCCAACAAACCGTGTGAGTCTGTGTGTTTTTGTGTTGACGCGTTCCCCAGCGAAGCAAACAGAGCATGACAGTCAGAGAATAAACAAAGTGCTGATGTCTGTGTGGGCATTGTCTGGGAGATCATACTAACAAGGAGGCACTTCAGTCTGATTCTGATTTTTTTTTTTTGTCATATCAAGTACGCAGAGAGAGAGCGAGAGAGAGAGATAGAGAGGGAAAGAGAAAGAAAAAGAAAGAGAGAGAGGGAGAGAGAGAGAGAGGCTTGTGTGAGATTGATTAAAATTACTGCATGGACCAGCTTTCACTACCTCAAACAGGGAAAATACCACATTCTTAAAGCGGAGGAGACGGAGCTCCTCCTCCCTTTTAATTGGCTGTGCTGCTGCGAGAAGGCCACTTCTTTGTGTGGTGCTTGCGAGATCTTCCGGCGTCTTCCTCCCCTCCTCTGCTCTCACATAAATGAACTGGACCGAGTCAAGAAAATTCAGATAAGATAGACCTTTCACATACCCTGTGTCATCGATTACAGTTGGACACAAAACAAGAGGAAGACCCTTTAGATTTGTGAGGCATTCTGAAGAACATGTTAAGAGTAAAGGGGCAAAATATAAAAAACCTGTACATGAGACAACAATGGCTATGCAGCAATATCTTTTACATGGAAAAAAGGCATAGGGAGAACAAGAACACTTTCGTTTTGGATGTAAAAGAATTAAAAAACAAAAAAAAACCCAACGGCATTTGACAATATCAATACAACAATGTGCCTTAATGATCAGAGGTAAAACATTTTCTTTTGGTAACAAAACAGCATGACATTATTTTAAATTGTGCAAGTTGTAAGTCAGGCTGAGTGCATGTGTTCCTCTCCACTCCATGGGGGACTGTGCAGAAAATTGAGCAAAAAAAAAAAAAAAAAAAGATTTCTGCTTCTGTACAGCATATTAATTAGTTTTTCAAACTCCACATAATGTCAAATATAAAGTGACACTGTAAACCAAGGGAGACTTCTGTGTGTATACGATGTGGAATGAGGTATGCAGAAGCGAAAGGGATACAGCTGTCCATACTTACACTTGTCCATGCAATGAAAACACAACACGATTCTCACAACTCCGAGTGTGTGCGCCTATCTGATTGTGTATGTACTGTATGCATGTGTGCTTTAAGCAATATGATATGTCTGCAGGCTCATATTTAGAGAAAGTGTATAAAACGGATCACACATTCTGATCCTCCTGTGGTTCTAAACAGCTAAAAACCTTCAAAAACCAATAATTCAACATGACAACAGTATCACAAAACTAATCTTTGGCCTGAGTGTACGCAAGGCAATGTACATTACGTGTTGAGGTTGCTGAGGTGATGTGTTCTGAATGTTTAGGAGTGATCTGAGGTATGGGAGGTGAAATACAGAGAAAGAATAAGTTAAGAGTATGAGTTGTGCAGATGGTGACACGGGGGGTGCAGATAGATGAAGAGATACTGGTACAAGATACAGGCCAGAAAGTACAAGACTGAAAATGACTGAAAAAAGAAATTCCTTTTCTGGAAAAACAACACCAAAGAAAAAAAAATAAATTCACCAAGACCCCATCTTCTATTCCCTGTGGTGGTCTTTATCATACAGTGGATCCCCTGAATATTAGCTTGTTTTCTATCCTTTTCTGTTTTCATCAACATCAGTGGCTCTGCTCTATAGTCCAACAATCCTGAGGGTAAGTAAGGTTTGTCTGAATATTTCCAAACGTCTCGGCAACATTGACCATCCTACTAGAAATGCCCAGGGTCTCAGGGCCTGGTCACCCCCCCCTCCCTCCCCGATGGGCTGACCATTTAGGCTTTTTAGACAGGCTGTCTCCGGCTGCTGCTCAGGCCCCAGCTGTGGACCAATCAGCAGCGGGGAAGCCCCCTTCGGAGCTCCTTCCCTTTGTGTGTGTGGCTCCCACACTGTCACGGTGCCACTAGGGGGCAGAGTTGGACATGGAGTCCACAGAGTTTACACTGGAAGACTGCACACGGCTGTTGGAAATAGACACCTCTGGGTGCTACAGCACATAAAGAGAGAGGGAGAGATTTGGGTGGGTTAATTTGAAAGCGCTCGTCCGGGTTTGTTGGGCCTGGTACGTTCACTTACATGCCTCCTGAAGATCCTGTCCAGCAGGCTGCGTCTGGGCGGCTCTGGTGGCTGATTCCAGTCCAAGTCAGGGGGTCTCGTCCCTTGAGGCCCGAACACATTCAAATCTCTGAAACACTCGGTTTCTATCATCTGAATGAGAGGAAAGAATAGCAAAGGAGAGGGGAAAAAAAACAAGTGAAGAGAAAATTTGGTGAGCTGTAAGTGAGCTCTTCCAGCAGTTGTACAAACTGCACCGAGCGTTTAAAAATGTCATATAAAGTGCACACACTTACCTCATTCTGCCATGGGATGGAAACGCTGCCTGTAGCAAATTTGGAGTAGAAGTCGTTGTCAGTTTGGTCCAAATTTACTCCCTTGACTGTGGAGAACTGCTCTATGTCCAAAACATCCTTACAGTACACTGCCCGAGGCTGGGAGAGGGCAATGACCGTGAAAAAGAAGGGGGTTGAGGGGAAAAACAGGAGACAAGTTTATCTTAATAGATAATTTATCATAGTGGAATGTTACTTGCTGCTCTTAAATGGACCATTTTTAAAGAAATTTTCCATCAGCGTAACGATTTAAACAGAAAGCGCTACAGTAAGGCTAAGGAGTAGGTTTCAGCAGTGGGATTTATCTCAACATGCACTGTGGACAATATTATAAACTACTCACATCAGGCACAAAGGGAGGATCCACTATTCCAGCCTCCATCCTCTTGAAGTTGATGTTTTTGAAGAACGAGTGGGCCTTGACGCCCGCTGCTCCGTCCGCCTTGCAGCCCAGCCTCTGCTTAGGGTCTTTGGTGAGCAGCTGGGCGAGCAGAATCAGAGATGAATCATTCAATTATTCATCATTCATCTCTCTCTCTCTGGGTCTCCACACAAACATCTTTCCATAAAGCCCTCACCATTCTACAGATGGCCTTGGCGTCCTCTGTAAACTTGTCGTTGTACTCCTCCTCTTCCTCCTGCACCCTCCTCTCCACCTCCTCCCGTTTGACTCGCTCCTTGCGGGCACGGAAGGGCGATCGCCCGGCCGTCATCTCGTAAACGAGGCAGCCCAGCCCCCACCAATCAGGACTCATGCCATACTTTTCATTGTTTATCACCTCTGGAGCTGCAGAGAAGAAAAAGACGGATTATTAGGGTTCAAGAACTTAGAAAGTTGACTCTGGGAATGTTGATTGAAGCATTTCTTACCCATGTAGCCGACAGTCCCCACCCTGCCTCTAATGAGCTCTCCGTCAGGCACTTTGATGGCCAGCCCCAGATCAGAAATACGAATGTGTCCTGCAGCGCAACAGTAGATACATAAGTGAGGTTAAGTGACTGTTTTACACAAGTCCTTACAGCTCATCACAAGGCGCTAGAACAAGCAAAATGCTGTGCAAAACAGAAACCTGAGCCGGTGAAGCTTCAAAACTCACCGTTGTCATCTAACAGGATATTCTCCGGTTTCAAATCCCTACAAATAACACAGCATAGGAGAGAATGAAAAAAAAAAGACCAACAACATTCAGCAACGTAAAGAACATAAGGGTCAGTTTAAACACAAAAATAACTACTACATATACATACACTACATATCAAGCTGCATTAACTACTGTGTAACATTTACAGATCTACCTGTAGACAATAGATTCCCTGTGCAAATGCTCGAGTCCACAGCAGATTTGAGCAGCGTAAAACTGGACCCTGTCTTTCTCGAAGCCCGGCGTGCCCATGTTGTAGATGTGAAACTTCAGGTCGCCTCCGTTCATGATGGTCAGCACCAAACACAGAGCGTCTTTGGTCTCGTATGCGTATGCTAAGCTCACCTGGAGGAAGACGAGATATTAAAAGCCGTTTCCTCGCAAAAGGGTTTGTTCTTCTCTTCTTTAAGTTTACTCACAACAAATCTGCTGTTGACTTTTTCTAAAATCTGCTTCTCGTTGAGAGCCATGGACTCTCCTTTCCTCTTCTTGATCCTCTTCTTCTCCAGCTTCTTGCAGGCGTACATCTTCCCCGTCGCTCTGACCTGGCAGGCGCACACCTGAGAAGAGAAACAAAATGCATCCTCACCTACGGCTGTTAAATCCTGATGCTTTAATCGTGAACTCTTCTTGCCGGGCCTCTTACCTCTCCAAATCCCCCCTTCCCCAGCACTCGGTACTGTCTGAATGTGTCTTTAGTGATTGGTTGCCTGACAGAAGACAGACACAGCAAAATCCATTAATAGAAGCTTATGTAATATTGATTAAGACAGAGATATTATCTGTGGAACTCGATACCATCCCGAGTCTGTTTCCTGTTCAGAGGGTGGGGCGACTTGTACGTAATTTCACTTTCCAGACACGGATACAATCAAGGCTGCTCTGAAAGCCTGCTGTTTGCTACTAACTGCCTCTGATAGGCACTCTGCATAAAATATTTTCCCATCTACAGCGATCAGACTCCTCGAGCCATGTTTTAATCTTTCAATTTTTTTCTTCTTGTACTTCAGATATGACAGTTATTTCATGTGCTGCTATATTATACAACATTTCCAAGATGTACATTTATTTCTGATTTACCTTTAGCTGCAGCAGGGATATTTTTATGGCTTTAGGAGGATCTTGGGTTGTTTTAAGCTGCCATTTAGCTTGCTTGAGTGATTACATTATTTTTAATGGTTGTTGTAGATGTTCATGATTTTATAATTACACGTCTGTTAAATTTTATGTGATCTATTTTATGCTGTTTGCTTTGTAATTCTGTTTATCTTGGCTAAGGCACTTTAAAAAAAGAGAGCAAGACATTTAATCTCAATGAGGTTTTCCACATTAAATGGAGGTTTAATAAAACATTTAAATTGCTAAAATGCAGAATTGACTTTAGCTCTATGTTACGAGTCCACCTCGCAAATAAACAGATACACGAAAGACGCCGTGAAGGAATTTAAGTAAGTGTATGTACGCAAGTATTTTACTTTGTTTGAGTATTTCCATTTTATGCCACTTCATCCTTCTATTACACAAAAATTGTACTTTTTTTTTTTACTATACTACATTTATCTGACAGCTATAGTTACCATTCAGTTTACAAATGAAAAAACATACAAAATGAAACGCTCTCTGTACAAAATATGATGTAACGGATGTAAGTAAATTATCCAAAAGTAAATGAAGTTAAATTATCTTCACTTCCACTAGAGTGCCGCTCAGACTTTACTGCAGGTGAATACTTCTGTCACTGGAAACTTTCTAAAATCTAATTTGACATAGAAAAATAGGTAAAGCTCTTTATTTAAACTCATTTCAGTTTATACATTTGCAACTAAGAGACCTTGTGACATGTGATAATCATTTACTGAAAATGTATTAACATTTATGCTTAACCTGATTGAAAGTGTAATAAGACCCATTAACTTGAAAAACCATTGAATAAAATGTCCTGCTTGATATTGTAAAAACATGTTCGTGGTAATGTTATACCTACATGGTGGGTTGGTTTTGATGTAACATTTTCTACATTATTGGTCAAGTTGTTTTATTTTTATTGTTTGTTCAATCAGGTTAAATGTACATTTTTATCACATTTTTAGTTGCGATATTTTAATTAGGTACATACCTCCTAGTTGGAATACTCTGATCTAGTTCATAGGCCTACCCATGACTGTGTACTCATTTACTAATTTACCACTTTGCATTCAGCTTTTCCATATATCGATTACTTTGCTATGAAATGTGTGCAAACTATCAAAAACCAACCAACCTCTCCAGCACCTTCCACTGCAGGAAGCGGTCAAAGTACATGCTGTTCTGGTAGTCTAAGAACGGCGCTCCGCTCAGGTAGTCGTGGACAGCCCTGCTCCAACACACAGCAACAACAGGCTCAGTCAGAACAGCTGAGAATATGATGCAAGCTAAAATTCAGTCGATGTGAGGCTAAAAAAAACAAAACAAAAAAAACAGGTGAGAGACAGGTGAGAGTGAGTGAACGAGCGACTCACTTGCGGCAGTTGCTGAAGATCTCCTTACATGGACTGAGCTCGAGGTTCTCTCTGCACTGGTCTGCAAAAACCTCTGCTATGTCTACACGCTGAGGTGACTACATCAACACATGTAAACACACACACAGCAACATGCGCGCACACGTACACAAAAACATCACATTTTATTACACGCACTACATCAAGGAGAAACATATTTAACTTCCCTCATATGCTTTGAACAAACAAAACATTGTTATTTTTGTATATTTAACATGCACAGTGACAAACTACGCCCTTGTAAGTACCTTTGTGAGTCTTGTTTCCACAGGTTTGTAACATTAATCACTTTAAAAGGTTGCTAAATAACACTTTTACAATCGAATGTGAATTATAGAAGGCCTACAAGTTGATAAAACGCATCAGATAAAGAAACTTACTTGTTTTGAGAGAAAGGTCTTGATGATCTGGTCCCCTCTGCTTTTTCTTTTGTCATCAGGCGTCACCTCATAATCGTCCTGAACAATCGAAACACAATGTCGTTAATATGCTGTGCAAGATTTCCATTAGACATCATCATTGACATAAGCGAAAGGCATGAAAGCAATAATATCTGCTTCATCCTACGGTCCGAGTCGAAAAGTTATTCATTCACGAGTGCCACTTACTAATAATGCACCTTTTGTGAAGGGTCATTGGTTGTAAATAATGGCAGTATTATTGCTTAATCAATCATTTATTAATTTATTACTTGACATGTAAAACATTAATCATGTCTCCTAGATTGCCAGGTTAAAAAATATTTCTGGCTGACATCTAAACATCTGCCGCGGTGCATCTGGACGTTTACAACTGTAGACTAGACGGACTGTTGTAAAAACACTTTACTACATTTACAGCAGCATTCTTGTTTCCTGTTAGGGACTGAGTCACCTTGCGACCTTTCATTATTGACTTTATCGACATTTGTAACTTGCAGATACGCCGGTTCTCTACCTGACCTACAAAGCATGAGTAAATGTTTTATTAAACACCAAACCCAAACGGACTCGTAAGACATCAAATATTCAGCATTCGTTAAAAAAAGAAAAGACATCATTTTTTTCAAAAAGCCTCCCTTCTGAGTCAAAACAAGTCAAATCACGGTTTTCCTGAGAGCCCCGAATCACAAATTTGTTGTCTAATCTGCACAGCAAAGACTCACAATTTGGTTAATAGAAGGAAAAAGAGGGGAGAAAAAACTGAACACAACTCAAGTGTTTTATTATCATCCAACTAGAAAAAGTCAGCTGAGATAAATGACATGTTACTGAAAAGTATTTCCTCTTAAATTGCACTGATGATGATTTAGGACCAGAAGTGCTTAACTTTTCCCCCCTCTGTCTGCCTTTCCAACTGTCAAAAGACAAAAACGCCTCCCAGATTCTCTCTCTGTGCCTTTAATGAGGAAGAAAATGCTTAATTTGTTGTTTTATTTGAATGAGGAAGCAGCTGCAGTTTAGTGGTGACAAGACCACTCCACAGACACACACACCTCTCACTCCCTGTGTGTCGCTGTCACTCTCACACAAACATATGCTGCTCTTGGCTCCCGTGTTTGAACATATGCGGGGCCGCTGACACAAACAGGTTTGGCCGTTACAAGCTGGACGTGTCGCAGGGGCCGCGACATGAAAAGCACTCTGACGCATTTCGTAGCCAGTGCTTTTAACTTCTCAAAAGGCGAGGAAGCAACATGGCGTCCGTTGCCGCACGCTGGCCCCAGCTCTTTCTATTAGAGTTTTTTTTTTTTTTCCCAACATGCTCCTACGTTGCCCGGCAACCACACAGTAAACACGGTGGGATTCCTTGAGGTCCTGGAGTGTCACAGTGTGTCACACCAGCGTCACCAGCTTTCCACTACAAAACACACACACATATTCACGTATATATAAAAGTGCATACACACATAAGCCTGGAGCTTAAGGAGGAAAAAAAAGCTGGCTTTAAAAAGGCACAACGTCGCTGACACAAAGCCAGGAGGAGTCCGGCGATGAATACATACTGCATATACAAACGTAAATATGTGAGAGTCAAACTGGAAGACAGGGACGCGGAGGGGAAGGGAGAATTGCTGCCAAGTGTTGATTAACTGAGGCTTTGTTATCAGAGGCTCCAGAGAAATTATTATACACACACACATACACACACACACACACACACACACACACAAACGAACACGCACACACACACCCTGAGTAAATGAGCTGTCTGACTCCCACCCTTTGCCGGTGGGGGGTCAGCCAAAGGGGAAAGAAGACGCCCCTTTAGCCTTTTGGAAGCAGAGGAGATCCAACACGCATAAAAACACACCTAAAAATGTACACACACACACACACACTCACATACACCATCTCATGATGTAAGAGAAACCACTGGAACCCCCAAGCACATTCCTCACTCTGCTGGACAC